>NW_009218174.1:0-29970 GCF_000690835.1 Fulmarus glacialis | reverse complement strand
CGCTGTTAACTCTCCAGCTGCCTTTCTCTACTGCAATCTGTAATGGAAACAATTGAAATTTTCATGGACATGCCAGTGTTCCAGTAAGGAAGTATTACACAAATCAACAATTTTATCACAAGGTACCACCTGTCTGGGCAACACCCAATTGGGTAGCTGTTTTTTAACAATCAGAATTTGACCTATTTCCAACTTCTTTAAAGAGTTCTTTAAATTCTCAGCATTAATTTAAAATGGGTTCTCCAAATTCTCAGTGTCTCTGTTTCTGTAGCATTAGTTCCACAGTAGCAGTCTCCAAATTCCCAAGGCAATCCATTTTATTCCAAGATCATTGGGTGAAAAGGGTATTTTTCAAATTGCATTACACTGATTTTCATGATTCCAGTTTACAGACAAAAAAACGCTGTGAGCCACTGTGCCATGGTGATGTCAAACTCGATGAGGAGCTCTGCTGTTTGAGGGGGGGAGCAAACATATTCCAAATAATCAGCAGAAACTGTGAGACAAATCATGTAGTCCTTACTTTCACAAAACCCTCACTGACTTCAGTGGGAGTTTTGCCAAAATAAGGTCTGGATTTAGCTCTGTATTCTTCCTCCTGACAGAACAAGCAGGAATTAAAGGGCCGGCATCAGAGTTATAAGACACAGAGAATAAAAAAACCCTGTAATTATCTAAAATAATGACGTTCATCCAACACAAATCAATGTTCCATTAGACACAGTCTAATTTATAACAAAAATTAAATGTTTGTGGAAGTTTTTCTCAATGCAAGCAATCAAAATACACAAGTCCTTAGTGATATGGTTTGATTTTTATTTGACATCTATGAGAGGCTGTCTTGCACAAATCTAGTGCTGGAGTATGTATAGTGTTTATCACTAGAAAACAACTTTATGCATTACCTTGTATTTAAAGGCATTAGTTATATTTATTATTTAAAAAATAAGTAAGTGTATTTTTACCTTTTTTTGCATTTCCATTCCTCATAGTTTTGAAAAAAGTGTATTTTTGCAAATTAGGATACACACAACCAGCACTGCTGAATGCCAAGAACTAGGGTTCTTTTCCTGCAAATGGATCTGCTCAAGCCAATGTCTATTATACTGTTTCAGTTCAGTCTTTCATTACAGAATAACATGTCATTTTTAAGCTTCTAAATTTTATTGCAACTGCTCAAGTTTTAAAACCACTCATTTATAAAATAAGCACTTAATTAGGTCTACTCTTGAAATAGGATAAAGCCAAATCCTGCACATTTTGCTAATATCAGAAAAATGCAGTTGATAGGAGTATGGAAAATGGGATCTTACCAGTTTTCAAAGATAAATTCCTTTCTCTCTCCCTACTTCTTTTCCCTGGAATGGAATAGAAAATATGCCTGGCACTTAGGGAGCAACAACAACAAAACCATAAAGGCATACATCACGTACAAATAATAACCATGTAAGGGAAATAATGAAGGAATGAATCTCACAATTTCTTCATAAATTTTACATCTGGTTCATACTGAAAAAAAAACCCACAAAAATCTTAAGATATTCTGCAATTAAAATTTGTGGGATTTTAATGCTTTTTTTTACTGGATTACTGTATTTTAAATAGCAGTTGAAACTCTAAGGTTATAAAATATGAATAATTCAGCAGTTCATTTGGTTTACACTATTGCAGCATTTTCTGGCGAGTAAACTAGTGTTTAGGCATATCTTTGCAGTTATCACAGAAATCTTAGAGCCATTAGTGAAGAATTACCAAAAGCAAAAAGGGCTGATTAATTTGGGATTCTAAAAATTGAAAATTTAAAAAATAAAAATCACAAGAAAATTACGCATTTTGCTGATCAACTGCTATTTAAATGATGCAGTGCTCTAAAACAGCACTCTGTGGGCTGCAGCATTCAAAAACTTTGAGGATTTTTAAGTATTTATAAAACATTGTACCCATCTCCCTTATTCCATGCTTTAAAGCTTGCCATGTTTTTACAGCATAATAAAAAGAAAACAGAACTGTATCAGAACATTGAAAGTCACCCACAGACAACCTGTTCCACTAATATTTTACATTCATGTTGCATCTTTTGTCCTAAAGGATTTCTCTACTTCATTTTCATTTTATGTAGGCTGATGAGACTGCTCAGGTATCTGCATGAGTGAGCCAGGAAACAGTGAGAGAACTAGTTAATGTTCAGAGGACAGTAATGAAAATTGGGCATTTATTATTTCATGGGCAATGACAACATCATCTCAAAATTAAGTTTCCTTTGGAAAATATCTCCCACAGCTAATAACTAGAAAGCAATCTGAATTCTAACAAAGAGGTGGAGTGTGGGTTGTTACTGTTCTGCTTACTATTCTTTTTGTATTTTTTATTTACTTCACTGTACTTCAACCATTTGTATGTGATATGCATCACTTCAAAATCCATATACACTGAAGGTTCTTTTCTGCTTGTTGATTTAATTGAATGAAGTGAAGGTTGATCGTAAAATACTACAAGAGGGAAAGGGCAAACTCATATACTGGAAAAAGCACTATAAATATTTTCCTGGGATCATCAACACAACCTTGTAACACTTCACCCTGTGTAGCGGAAAGAATTATACAATCCTTTTATGAAATGTCTAAGAAGTGTTTACAATTCCATCCCAAATTAATGTGGCTTTTTCTTCAAGTGTAAAGAAAACATCCCATAATTCTTAATTCTGTTATCAAAGTTATTTTCAACCTTTGAAGGGATTCATTTGCTAGTGACTTGGCAGTGTCAAACAAATGTTCGACTTTTATTCTGACACTTCTTGAAGAATTTGATTGAAACTATATATGTCTAGATAACACCCAACAAAGTGCCTCTCTTGCGTTTGTTTCAAGATATTTTTGGAAACAACAGAGGCGACCTTGGATGGAGCTGCTTTTCCAATTTAGGACTTCATTTGGTCTAAGAGAGTAAAATTATACTCTTTAATCCTTTTGTGTACCCACAGACAAGACAGTTTTGTTTAATGCTATTGTAGAATTGTTTTTCTGTACCTTCTTAGCAGTGTTGATCTGTTTAGGATAAGAATTATTTTAGGTAATCAATAGTTACTTTCAAATGTACATATAAATAGTCCTCCGATGTATCACATGTCCCTTAAAAATATTGTGTAATCTAAATGAACAGTGGTCCTTTATGTAATACCTTTGCTTCCTTAGAACTAGTGTTAATAAATAAGCGTTAGCCTTTGTCTTTGCTTATAGACATGAAGAATCTGATTCCCAGCCAGAGCTCACACAGACTTGATGTAAAGTCTAAATGAGGAGAGTGGTAATGCTGGCGAATGCTCTATGATGGGACTGCCACCTGTCCAGATCACAGGAGAAATATTGTTTGTCAAGCTTCAAGTTTAAAAGCCAAGGTTAGGAGCCAGGTTCTCTGTACATCTAAGAGTGGGGTGATTGTTTTCTTCTGACTTCGGTTTGCCAGCTGTGCAATTGTATCTGTAAAATTTTATTACATCTAATCACTTAAGATGTTTTAAATAGTTTGCACTGAATTTTCTATATAATCAATATATTTTAATTCATTTGTATTACGCTCTGTTACAGGCATACTGCACTCCGTTACAAAATGGAATTAGTTTGTTGCAATGATAATGCAGTTTCACTGCTGTGAATAAAACCAGAATTGACAGAGTACAGTATTCTTGTCATTTATCCAGTACAATATTTACCCTCTTCAATAATAATGTTGTCTGGTGTGACCTAATGATCAAATACAAAGTATAATATGGAAACTAAATCTAGACATGCCAGTGAAATCTATCTGACATAAGTGGTATATGCAAATGCAGATGTAAATACACTACTCGGGAGTATATTGTTTATATTCATTTGATCACACTTAGTGTCAATGCATATTTTTGTAGCTCTATTATATACTTACTATGACTGATGGCTCAAGTTCTAACTCTAGAATATCCAGTTCCCTGATTTTATAGCATTGTCATGTAAAGTATTTGTGGACAGCTTAAGAGAAGCAACTCTGATCCTGTGAACCTGTATGTATGTCAGCATGACTACATTAGCATATGCACAAATCAGGTTAAAATAAACTATTTGGTATAGCAACTTTCATCGCAGAATCTCAAAATAATTTACAAACAACTCTTAGTAAGTCGGTTGACTGTATAGCCAGATAAACAAGTTGCTGCTATTTATATTGTTTTCTAGATGAACAAACAACAGTATGGAACGAAACAGAAGCAAAACTAGGAATCTAGTCCTTGTCTCTGGGCTGTAGTCTCAGGGCACGCCCAGGATTCCCAACCTGATCTCCCTGAGAAACCTCCTGAGTCTTGTCTTGAGCGTGGTTGTTCACACCCCTGAACCCTCATCCTAGCCCGAGGTTTGGTTTATTTGAACATAAAGGAATGATATAGCAAACGTCACAAAATTTCCCAGTGCAGCCGTCAGTGTCCTAGCTTTGACTATCCTCATCTGACCCCTGCCGCTCCCTAAAAAGTAATTCAGAAGTAAAATGTCTGTACATTTCCAATGTGATAATTCATTGAAATGTGTAACGGAAAGGTCATAACAGATACAGATAAACAAATATGATACAGACAAATGTAAAGCCGTTTCCTGAAGGAGTTTTTAATTAAATTGTAACAAGGAGTTTCAAAGCACAAAAAGCATCACAACTACCTTCACTGAGCTAATGGAGTCAACAAAACTAAACGTGAGATTTCCTCTTACCCTGAGATCTTTCCATAATCCCAGAGAGATAAATATCAGGAGAAGCAGTTCTAAATAGAAACACTGTGTGTGTGCATGTGCATGCATGCATGCAAAAAAAGATTAGGTCTCTCAGTTATAAACCGGTATACAGCACTCTGGGGCAACTTTTTATTTCTGTGCCTATTCCGCGTACATTTTCAGTTTTTTACAAGTGTCTGCTTTGTGCTATAGCTGAAACATTAATTATATAAATGAGCGCAGAAATAAAAGGAAATTCTATTTTTTCTTAAACATCTAGAGGAAATGAAGAGATTTTGAACACTATTCAATGTTGTCTTCAAAAAATGTAAAGATGCATGAATGTGAAAGCACTACAAGAGAAAAACTGGCTGGCTTAGAACATGGTAAGGGACAAGAGAATTTGTGCTTCTGGTTTATTGCCCCAGGCTGTGGTCAAAGCTGCTGCTTCTGCTTGTTGTGTCTACTCCTCAGTGTACTGGCATGGAATTGGTTGGAATTAGACCTCAAATAGAAAGGCAGCAGATTTATCACTGGAGCACTAAATTTTGCTTTTATATGTGAGAACAAATCCAGGGTAACCTCAGTTAATGAATAACTCAGGCAATGGTGATAGCTCCTGTTTAGTCTGATAAATCTGGCCTTAAACAAAACCTGAACTTTTGTTGATACAAGCATATACCACAGGGAAGTAAAATCATTTTCCCCATGAAAAATTTCTGTCTCAACAGAACAAAAAAATGAAATTTTTCCCCATGAAAAATTTCGTGAAGAAAACTGAAAAATCATGTTTAAAAAAAAGCCCACAACTTTTTAATGCAAAGTTAAAATTTTCAAAAGAAAACTTATACTTTTTGGAAAAAAGACAAAAAAAAAAGTTCTTTAGTCAATACACAAAAATAAAACCAACTCAAACAGCTTTGATGAAAATGTTCTCCTTACTTACAAGATATACAGCCTGTTACTGTGCAATTCCATTAGAATCAGATGAACTCTTCACAGCAGGTTCAGCAATGCTTACAGTATTATATTCTCCATGGAAAGGCACGGATACTGGAGTTTCATACTGGAATTTTTCTTTGATACAGCAGCTGCATCAGAGCCAATTTTACCTGCAAATACATAGTGCTGGTGCAATTTATCTTTGTTTGAAACAATCCATATGGGTACATCCAGTTTTTATAAAAGGGCCTTCAAGAAATAGTGGTTTGCAATGTTATGGCTTCCCTGATGCATAAATATTGAATACCTAAATACAACATTAGTTAATTATATTGGGGGTGATTATTGGCCGAAGATAAAGCACACAGTAAGTAAGCACGGATTAAGCCTGCCCTCTTACTGCACATACTATGGTTGCTCCCTGAATACAATGGGGATGTAGGTTTCCAGGAGATTAAATCCAGCAATAATTTGCACCTGGAATCTAAAAGAAGGCCAAAAAAAATTAGATGGAGCTTCTTAAATTGCATGGTGCTGCATAGACTGTATGGAACTTAAGCCAAAGCTGCTTCAAAAACAAAATCCCTCCAGTAAAATAGCAGTGAGAACTCTGCTTTTAACTGAAATCATTACTTGGTATATATTAATGCATTCTGCACAATTTATCTTTACAAGGCACAGACAGTAAACCAAAATTTACAAAACACTATTTCAAAAGAAAAACTGCACATACATGCATTCCACACATGCACGCACCTCCCGCCATTAGACCAGAGCCAGCAGTAATCCCAGCCAATCTGCCCAAAGTAGACCCATCAGAAAACATCTTCTACATAAAAAATATTATTTTCCCATAGGACTGCTGTTTCGTAGCCATTACTGCACTAATGGTAAAAAAATCAGTCCCCACACCCACGTTCTTCCAGTTGTAACCACCTTGTGCTTCATCAGCAAACTGCTTGTATGACTGACTGCGTATTAAAAGTTTTGGAGAACTGACCCATCTGAAACCCCTTTTTCAAGGCTCGTTTGCAGCCACACATTGTGGACACACAAGTCCACAAATGCAGTATCTATAAGATATTGTATGCAGGCTCATGCTGTTTGCATAATTTTTAAAAAATAAATTATTTTTTTAAGTGCTGTCAACAAATTAGAATGGTCTACACTAAGATGAGTGGGGTAGTTAAAGAACATGAAAGAGGCTAGGTCACGGGCAGAGCACGCTCGCTCCCACTTACAGTGCCTGTGGAGCAAAACAGCTGTAAAGAAAACCCAGACTGCCCGGATAAAAAGCCTATGAAAGACAGCAGCTTTGCATTCAAAAGAATCCTGTCCCAGATGACTTAAAAAATTCTACGTTAGTATATTCATTGATGGATTATACTAGCATACAGTGATACACATTACTGAATAGTTAGGAAAAACCAACTGGTAGCCTGAGAGAAGAGGTGGGACTGCCGTGCTCTGTGGTACCTTAGTCTAAACCAGCTTGCAATTGTGAAAATGTTTTTTCAGTTGTGCTGGCACAACTCTTTGTGGGACTGCATGGTCAGGCTTATCACAGTCTCTTGGTGAAAGATGATTATTAACTCAGTTACTCGGTTTATAGCCACAAATAATTGTGAAAGCACAACCGAAGAGGTAGAGAGCAGCAGGCAAGGAGCTGGGAGCATGTGGGCAGGGACACAGAGAACAAGGGTCTGGAGCTTCCTGAGCTGCCTCCGCCGTCAAAGAAAATGTTTTGCAGAACTGCACCTATGTCTGCAGTTCCTATTGTACTCGACGTGCTTCAGGGATCAGCTCAAGACAGTCTGAAGACAAATTAGAAAAATAACAACTGTTTTATTAAAAAGCTCATAAGCAAAGGTGAAATCTCCCCTTCATCAAAACCTACTCCCCTAACGGGATGTTGAGTGATCACAGAATTAAATAACAAAAAACAAGACAGAAACATTTTATCATTTAAGAAATGCTTACCAGGCGATCAGTGTTGGAAGGCAGGAAATTAATACTCATAACTTCTGATTAGCTTTGTCAGAGGTGCCATCCTTTGTGTGATTCTCAAAAAATGAAATGCAAAGATGCAGGATGATCACCTGGGCTTTTGATTTTCCAGGGAATGCTTTTCCCTCCATAAACTCATTGTCCTCCCCTCACAGAATGTATGCATCTGTTAAACTAGAACATAAAGTTCTGGAAATTTGTCTGCCCACATGATGGTATATATCAGCCTAAGTCACTTTCCTGATGTAATGTCTTGGACAGATCCCTTCCAATTTCCTGAACAGGATTTTGGAACAACCAAAGAGAAAACAGACTGCCCTAATTAGTGTACCCCATCATTTACATTGAGCCTTGCTCCTTATAAGGCAGGACTTCATGAATTTTATTGAGTGCTACATTAATGCCCAGACACATTGTACATTTTCGGTAAGGCTGACAGTTAATATGAGGTAAAATACAATAGGGAGATCATAAAAATGCTTACGCAAGAAACTGAGGAAAACGGCAAAATACTTGAATCCAGTTATGGGTTATTATGTAATTCAAGCAGACAATATTTTTCAATCTCTTAAGCAATGAAAATTTAAAATATGTAATAAAACCTACATCATCATGTGTCTTGTTTATGGTCAGCTTAAGGTATGAGCGCATGAATGATTACGCACTATGACAGCCTGTTTTGGATATATGCCTTTGCAAAATTAAGAGAGATACGTTGCGAAGGAAACAGTATTTTTCTGAGTAAATGCTTTCACCCTGAGCTTTATTAAAAATATACATAACTAATATAAATGTAATAATAACATACATAACTGCCAGCAATTCATGCAATATCATTAAGATATGCATAAAAAATGTCTTATAAGATCAAAATGTCTGCTTATAGGAAATGTTAGGCTCTCCTCATGATTAATAGGATGGCAATTATTAGGGGAATGATTCACTCATGCTGTAACCCCTATGAACTGAATGAACTAACCTCTTTTGAGTTAGGAGAAAAGAGTCTGACCCAAATAATCCATAATTAGATCATCAGCTGCTAACACTATCGATCTCCTGAGATTTGGGGTGGCCTGAGCTGCCCTCATTCTCCAGCTGCAACTAAGAGAAGAGACTTCATTCTTGAAAGAAAAGAGAAATTTTTAAAAAACACATGGAATACTAAAATAATGGTGTTGGATATCCATCTTCTTGGAAGTATCTTAATTTGTTGCTGTTAATATATAGTCAGAAATCAGATTATGACCTTGCCAAGCAGAAAAGCAATTATATTATTGCTTATATAACTGGGGGGTCTGCTTGCTGCCTTTTACTATACCTTTCAGGAAAATTCAGGTGCTGTTCAAATAGATTTAAGTTCTTAATATCAGGTTCAATCTGCCAAAATCACTACACAAAAGTTCAGCTGCAAAGACATTCTTTACATAAATCCATTTTTAGAAAGCCAAAAAACTGGATCAATACTGAAGTTATAAAAGAATGAATTTCTGTATTATTCTCCTGTATTGGGTATTTAGCATCTCTTGCCTTTCAAGAACACGATATTCTTGGAATAATTCAAATTGGTACACTCTGTTTCTAGCGCTACTTTTCCAGTGGTCAGTACATAAATGTAGTGGGTTACATATCGAAATTTCATAATTATATCTTGTAAAGTAAAAATAAATATTTCAATTTTAGTAGCTTATGATGTAGTTAAATTAAAAATGTTATGTACAAAAATTTTATTTAGAATATCTTATTCACAGCACAGCTCTGACGACTATTAAATCTGTTTGAAAAAGAAAACCTTATTGGTATCAGGCACAAATAAAACACATACCTTTCCAAAAACACCTACATTAAATCCTTTCAAGCACTAACATACTGAGGCACATAGGATTCTTCGGAAAGATTACAAGGCCCTCACACTAACTGCAGGGGGGTTTTCATCATTTCTACGGCATATGTTGTATCAGAAATCGCAGTTAAAAGAAATTTCATGCTCAAAATTGAAATCTTTTCTCACATTTAACTCAGCCAAAGTTCCTGTGATGGCAGAATTATATTTGGGTTTGTTCTCAAATGGTAAGGAAGCTACAATATGGAACAATTACTGTTTTTTTTTTACTCCTAACTACAAAGACTGTTACTTTCTCTGAACACTTATATCATCTTAAAGAGCCACCAGTAGCTGTCAAATAAGTCCATTGTCTCTGCCCAGAATTTCTTATGAATTTTTTAAAGGCACTTGCCTATGTACTGATGTAGAAGAAATAAAATAATTAATCTTTTTTTGTAAAATGCAATGAGTAAAGCAGATGGGAAGTGATATTCACTTACAAACACTTACATGTAAGCAGCATCTTAACCTCAGCCAAGAATCTCTTTTTCCCATGAAAGGTGGACTGCTACCTTAGGGGCAGATTGGGCACCACATCCAAAAATTAAATTCCAGACTGGTCAGACTCAGACTGGGGAGAACAATTTCGGTGATTTCAGTGTCTTTGTCTTCTGCCAATATTTTTATTTCTCGTGGTAAAAATATCCCTAGAGGAAAAGATCTCACTGCACGTAACTCTTTTTCTGTTGAGTCATTTAGTTTGTTTATGTATCCTATGTAGAGGTGTAGTTTTACAAAATGCCTTCTGCATGCAGGAAGAACTCCCCTCTGAACAGATTCTCTACCTGAGCATCAGGGAAAGAAAGAAATCTGTAGCTGATGACATTTCAAGGGCAAGGAAAACAACAGTTCAGAGAAGAATTATCTGATTTGGTTCGTGTTTACTTTTACTTATATCTAGCAATCTGCTCTCCAACAGAAGATGCTTATTTGCAAAAGAGAAGACTGTCTCCTTTTTGGACTGATGCCCGATCTGGAGCAAAGCTGCCACTAATGACAAGAGGTACGTCTTAAGCATGTATTAGCTAATGTAATAGGCGCCTAGTGTTGTAAAGGCAATTGTGTGTGTCATATATGTTAACTAGTTAAGGATAAATTCTTCATTTCTTCCCATCACACTTCTTATCCACTAACTAACATAGGTTAAATCTGCCTTACACTCTGGAGTACATATTCCAAACTAAGACATTCTACATGTGGAATTTTAGAATTAATTATTCCCAGATAACTTGTGTAGAGAAGCTCTAGGGTACAGCTCGGTTAATTTATTTTACACATGCTTAGTGCCAAGTTAGAGGGCTTTACAATTTCACAAGAAATCTTCTCCTTTCAGGAACTGTTTGGAGAAACTTTTCCAATCCTAGTATCCTGTAATGAAGGTCTGAATAACTCCAGGTTGCAAACTGAAGTAAAACAGATTGTAGCAAACTGGTGAATAGGTTAAGAAGCAGAAAAGACCTGTTACTTTTTGCTGCAATTGAATCAATAAGAAAAATGCAAAAGGGAAAAATCAATTTCCATCTGCTTGAGGCTCAATCCTTATTTTTAGGTTATTTCTACTGTAATGATTTTGTCTTGCAAACTCTTTCATGTAAGACATTAAACAATGTTGAGTTACTAGTGCCAGCTATGGTATCCAGTAGTTACTGAATATAAACCTGAATGTTTGCGTTCTCCAAGTCTTTGCCTCAGTAATATCTTTAAACATAATAGTCTCTGCCTGTTGGCGTGTCTTCTCATGGGGAGGGTGACAGGACATTTTGTGTTCTCTTATCTTCAATAGCAATGAAACAGGAGGAGCTCCACAATGCGAAACCAAATCTACTGCTATTAATACAACATCCCAGCCACAGAGAAGAGATTTGTTTATTTACCAAAGCTAGAGATGCCTCTCTCTGACCTTTCCAGAGCTTGTGTGCTTTAGCTGGGAATAGATTCCTCAGAACTGGGTGCTCTTTTTAAAAATATACAGTAAAAACCATACACACACACCCCCGAAACAGAGCCCAGGCTGTATCCCAAATTGCATGAAATGACACACAGTTTTGAATAGTTAGAATAAGTCTAACTAGGTCACAGTCCGTATTCAGTTTTGATTACTTTGCTAGTGCACAGAGATCAGTCAGCTTTCCAAAGCCCACTCCCTTTCTTACTGCCGCTTAGCGACACATTTAGTTGACTACGTGGGCCCACTTTCTGTCTGAGACCTAACATCTATTTGCAGCTGAAGAAACCTGTCGGTATAGATTTTTTTCTTCCTTGCATGATTAAAAAGTGCTTCAGATTGCAAGGTATTTGGTTTAAAAGAAAAACAACACAGAGATTGTCTTCTTCTGGAATTCACCCTGCTTTAGCTGTGCTTTAAACCAGTGAAAATCATCACATACATAAATCAATATTTAACTATATTTTTCAGTTTGTTGTATTTAGTGACCTGTCTGTACAGTTTAAAATAATATCTGCAAGAGTTAAATATTGCATTAGCATTAAGGATTCGACCTGGTTTAACCTCATAGACTCACAATCCATTTTGTTAAGCTGGTACATCTCTAGTATGGAAAGAGCCTCAGAGTGCTTCAAGGCTAGCTTAGGTGATCCTTGTCAGACAATTATAAATTTAAGTTGCCTAGCTGTCTGCTTGCCAGAAGCAGCTGCCCTGCAACACAGTTGGCAAAAATGAGTGTGGGCTGGCTCCTCAGCCATCTAGTTCTCCAGCTCAGCATATTAATTCATTGGTACCTGCTCTGTGACTGTTTGATATTTTAGTCTAAGCAGACCATCAATGAACTACAGAAGCAGACCTGGGTGTAGGAACTGGAAACCAGGGAAGGAACTGGCCCTACATATCGTGATTCCAAAGCAATAATCACTAAACAATATATAAAAGGAAAACAATAGTTATGCCATCTCCTCCTCCAACAGAGTTACAACAGAAGGCAGCACACAGTCCTAGGAAGACCCAGCCTTATCCGACAGCTGGCAGATAAGCTCTGAGCATGCTTGCTTAACTGAACCCTCCAAAGACTGAGGCTATAGCTGGCATTCTGAAATCTCAGTCTGAGTTTAAGGCACTGTAGTCAGTTCCCTGCTCCTGCTGTCCCTGCCCCTGTGCAGTTGTGCCATCCCTCAGTCATGTTGGCACCAGTACTCATGGAGCAGAATTGCAAGCCACATCACAGAGCTGTTCACCTGAAAAGTAATGCAGGGGAAAAAACTTCAGACAGCCTCGTTCAGCATTCAGTTCACAGTGTGACTGACCTGTCTGTCAGCTGTACTGGTAAAATTGCTTGTAGGGCTGAACACTGAATCTACCTAGTTAAAATCAACTTTTTCTTCCCTGGATAACTTTGCAGTGCCTGTACCCATACAATGAAGGAGGATACAGGGACGGAAACCAGCAGCAAGGTGTGAGGTGGGAGCACAACTTCTTTTGGCAGAAGGACCAGATTTGGGGCAGCTTAAGTTGTTTGTTGAACTATGTATTATGTCAAAGTCTTGTTTTAATTATCTCATTACTTATTGTTTTCTAGGCTTTATATACAGGGTCCTGTGGTTTGACAATGCCAATCACCTGTAGAATTAGAAATAAAAGCCAAGAGTCTTTTCTCTATAACCATCGGGCAATATTATCTATAAATAAAAACTTCCAAATATTATTCTCAACCATACAGCAGCTTGGAAGGCCAAAAAACTGTCTTTCATTACTCTAGAAACTACTTCACACTTTTGAAGGAACTGGTTTAGCAGTGATGCATCCCCTCATGCTCTGACCAACTTCACACTTCATTTTTTATCCAAATCTAAGTAACAGGCTTTGGGGACCTTGCCTGTATTCCTTCCTACTCAAGTCTGTTCCCATCTGCCTGATCCCCTCAGTGACTTTATAATACTTCTTTTATGTCACCAGAACCTACTGCTGCCTCCCAGACAAACTTCCCACACTGGTCTGTAAAACTGCACTCCCTGCTTTTGCATGTTCAGTTTCTGTATCTGCAAGTGCATGAATAAGGGCTTGTTTGCATGCACAAAATTTACTATGACCATTTTTACAATACAGGTTCAGGCAGAGAACTCTGTACACATAGCAAAGCTCTGTCTCCATGGAAAACTGCCAAAGAGCATCTGATCCCGGTAATCAGGGGAAGGTTTTGTGAGGAACCTGTGGAAAGAGGTCCCTTGCCCCGCCTGATTCGCAGCTGGAATTTCTCCCTGGCAGTTGAGACCGGTGATGTGAGAGGTTAGTCGAGAGTGGTAGCAGATTCCTGTGGGGCTTCACCAGCCAAATTCCTATCTAGCAAAAGGTTGCTACAGCAACTCTGAGCCTCCCGAGATATAGAAATTATTGTAATGGCTGCTGAAATGCCTCCCTACGGCTCTGAGACAGGATAAGGAAAATCCTTCCCCTTGATACAGAATGGTTACCCACTGCCACACTTTTCACATCAGCTCTATACAAGCACCAGGTTTCCTGAACTTGCTCAGGAACTGATGGCTACCTTTCCCTCCAAAGCAAGATGCACTTTCTCATTTGCATGTAATGCAAACATAGAAATAATGAACCTAAACACCACACAACGAGGACTCAAGGACTACAGTTCCAACACTTTTTTCCCATGGAGACGGTAAGAGAAAAAACAAATCACATGACAAAAGTTAATATACTACTGAGTGGGCTGAACAGAATACAGAAACCGGTACAAAACCAAAATATGTATTTTCCAGACGAGTTTGTGGTTTTCAAAAGCCACATAGATATGAAAAAATATAAACAAAGCAAAACAGGACAAAAACCCTCATAGCTTCTCAATGACTGTCCAGTAGTTTTTTGGCTGCCTCCAGCCTGCTTATATTTTCCTCTGGCATTTGGCCCACTCACAGGTCGTTCAGTCCACTGGGCTATGTAATAAATACCAGACAGAGATGATGCTTTAGACAGAACGGGAACATTTGTGACCTAAACAGGTCCTGAACCTAGAATGGGGTGGACCGAGGATAATTGGGGCATAGAAACAGAAAATATCAGTGTACACCATAAATGGAAAAACTTTCTCAAAATTGCTGCCATTTCCCTCATTTTCACCTTTCAGCAACCCAGTTTGCTCTGGAAGCCAAAGATGAAAACAGCAGAATCAATTATCTTAGCTAGTACCTGTGCTTACCTGAAGTAACTGGATAACTTTTAAATTTTTTTTTTTTTAAAAGAAGTCACAGCTTTTGTACAGCTGCTCAATTTAAACCTGAGCATTGCATTTTGGCCACAACAAAAAGGACCAAATTCCTCTAGGTATAAATCCAGTAAAATCGATACAGTTACCTCCTGGCTGAATTTGGTCCAATATGCCTAGAACATCCTTTGGGATTGTTCAATTCAAAATATTGCACTAATCCAATCTTCTGCAGTTGCCAAATGCTGTAACGTTTGGTGTCAGCAAGCAGCATTTTAGATTTTTTGACACAAGCTTGGTCTCTTGTTAACAGAGTATTTCATTGGTTTCTTACCTTTTGCCAGATCTGTGAGCTTTTGGATTAACTTGGAAAAGCTCGAGAACAAACTATGTTTTCAGTATGTCAAAGTATCTTGCTCAAGTCAGAGAAAAATTTTTTTTTACTTCCCTCAGTTTAGTGTCTACTGTGAAGATGATTCTCAGAGATCAAGAAAAGCATATAATGTTTAAAACAAAACATTTGTTAACTAAGGATTTCCTGGATTTTTCTGCTTTTTTATTTATACTATGTCCTGGACCTTGTGAAATCACTGTTTAACTTCCAGTATTATTTATGGAAGCCAGCCTGTTGCTGTTTCCAGATCTTACAGAGAACTTTCAGTTTGCAGTTTCAGTACCAGGTGCACAGTCCTGGCTTAAATTAATCAACTAAAAAGTAGCATACAGTAAGTACTTAACTCTCTCACACCCTGTCTGAATCTTCACAGGTAGGATCTTTTTCTACCTCTAAGCTATCTCATTAGAGTCAGGTGGTTCCTCAGTCCCGAGAGCTCCTCTTCTGTGACAGTTTAGAATTTGGGACTGCACAGCCTTTTCAGTGCAGCAGAGGTGAATACTAGTTTTGGAGCATTTCTGTTGTGCACAGAGAGAGATTTGAAATATTACCCTCTCAATTATCAATACAAAAGACTAAATGCCTAAGCATGGAAATAGATTATAGGAAATGAACAATTTTTATGAGGCTTTGCATGCTGCCACTATTGATCAAAACACTGCAATCCACAATAGAAAGAAGTAGACAAGGAATAATGATTTAGCACACTGGATCCAACTTCTGTGCTGTCGGTGTGACTACTCTGAGTTACGACCGTGGTGGAAAAATGAGCTTAAAGTGTAACCCTCTTCAGCATATGGGCCCTGGATTTGCATGCTGTAGCGTTATGTTCTACTATTCACAGCTGCATAAACTAAGTGCAAAGTAGTTTTAAAATGTTAGCAAATCAGAAATCAACATTTTACATTCATTTTGCATGAGTAGAAATGACCATGCATATGGTACAACGCAGTACAGAATCAGGTCGATGACGTTTATGTGATTGCTGTCTAAGCAAGATTGTTAATGGTTGCACAATACAGAGCATTAACGAATAGAAAAGGATGAGAGCGAGCAATAATAAGTAACTTATTTAACCTCTGTTCAGGTGCTCCCTTACCTTACAGTCCTCTTGTCTGACACCTATAGCTTTATGTCACATGACAGAAGACACACGGCATCATTGCTCAGACTTCAACATGATACCAATATGAGTTATAGCCGCTCAGGAGTCTCCTAGGATGACAGACAAAGGTTACAATCTGATGACGACCCATCTGGATGTTGTAGAATGGAATATCATCTTTTTCAAATGCTTTTTTGAAAACCTGGGGAAATATATCCCAAAAGTCTTTATTTAAAAGAGAAAGTATTAAGACTGCAAAATCAAGCACACACTGAAATTAGAAAATTTCAGGGTTAGAAAAAGAAGCCAGGAATCATATAATTAAAGATTACTTTAGGGCGTATATGTGGAAAGGCAACGTTTATTCTGGCATTTTCTAACTTCAGTGTGCTTGCAAATTATTCATATTTTGGCAAAGATTTTGTATATGTAAAATGTATATATTATATATAGAACTAAATTAATCTCTGATATATTTTTGCCTCATACAATTTCCTGTTTCCATGCTAGAATCTACAGCATTAACATATTCAGATGCCAGTTGTTGGATTTATTCGCTTCTTGATAATCCAAAGGCTGAGCCTGGACGTGCTGAGCCTCTCCAAATTTCAGTCTTATCTAGCATTTTTTCTAAGCCACCCAGATAAATTATCTCAGTGTCCTGAGGTAAAGCGATTCTCCTGTCTAGGGGCTCTGGATTGCTCCAATTTTTTTTTTTTTTTGCTTCATCTGCCACACAATTATGAGCTCAAGCCTTAAGACTGATGAACAGAAAAATTTTCTCTATTTCACTAATTTAATTTTTCAAAAATGTGTAATGCTGTACCAAGAATTTCTAAATAAAAGAAGTAGCTTTAAAAACACTGTTTTAGCAAGAGCGTGGCCAATTTATTTCAGTGTGCAACAAGCCACATAAAGACCAACATAGTGAATCTGAAAATAATCTTTATGTAGAATTAGAAAAGTGGAGGAAATACTGGAGAAGGAGACCCACTAATTCATCTTCTTGCAAATCATATAAGAAAGTGACATATTCATTTGCACTTGGACAAATTATTTCATTCTCCAGAAGAAAGCAAAAAAAAGTTTCCTATAAATTTTTTTCGCATAAATTTTCAAAAAATCCTTTGAGTTAATGAATTATAAAAGAAAAAAAGAACATATTTAACTTTTATTGCATTCAAATTTTGAACTATACACATGGTTCATTCTGACTGATGTCCTCTTTCTGTAATATAAATGTTCTGCAAAAGCAGCGAAACTGCTCTTCGTTGCTCTGTTACTGTTCATTATCTCAAAGCCCTTTAAGTGGAAGTAAGTTTCTCTGTGCATTACGCAAACACTTCAGTCCCAGTTAATTCAGTGAAAAATGAGGCACACAGAGTCAGGCATTAAGGCTTCTGTTAAATCTGAGAGCAGAGCACAGAGCCTTCAGTATTCCATCTGCACACCTGTTCCTTAGCCGCCTTCTTTCTTTCCTGCATATGTACACTTTCAGGGAAAAAAAAAAGGCAGGCAATGCAGTAAGCATCCCCTGACACGCTTAGAGAACTAATGTGTCAACAGACCACAGAAAACATGTATTCAAGATGCCAAGAACACTGAACATGTTAGGATCAGGAAATCCTGATTGCCTCCATTGAGAGGTTAATGAAAGATAATTGTGTATATTTGCTGTTTGTTACTCAAATATCACTTCCTTATGACAATATGCATTACTTAATCTACAAAGGTCAATGAATTACTCTTTAGTTCCTTCCAAACGCCTGTGCAATGAACTTTGCCATTTTTAATACAGATTTCTCAGCAAAGAACTGGTGGTACAGGTTTGAGGCTTAGAATGCCTCTCAACCTGAAAACACCTTTCATCGCAATGTATTTCTAACAGTACCTATATAGCTTTATAACTGTCAGAAATAGCAGAGGCTTCCCTGTAATTTCATTCACGATTTGCACAGAGCCTAGCACAAGCTAAACACATAAGGAGTTCAATTATCAATTTTTGAATCCTCTTGCAATATAAATGATTAGCCAATGTATTGAACCTGAAACACAAATGTAAAGAGATTTAGGAAATCTGAGATATGCTATCATCTGAAGTGTGACCATGGTTAACAGCAGCTTGGATGAGCAACTTACTCCGCATTGTCAATTGCATCACTTAAAAAAAGAGGACCTAAGGTGGACATGTCGCAGGTCAAAACTGCATAAATGTACAGAGAATGGTATGAATGAACACAGTCCTAATCCTGTGAGCTAAACTACACAGCTGCTGACTCCCCTTTTCACCCATACGGTGCTCCACTGAAACCAGGCATGTTTATATGGACACTCAACACAGCCTACAGGTTTGGGGGCTATATTCTGAACCAGTGCGGATAGTTTGAATAGCACTAGAAATCTCCATGCAGAACCAGGACAGCAGGGTTTAACTTAGCAGGTAGTGGAATGCACAAGCACAGCACAGAGACAAGACTGGGGAATTAGGCTGCTGGCAAGTAGCAGCTGAAAGCTGATTGAATACAACAGATTGGGCTTTCACACTGGACAGATAGGCAGCAGCTATTTAAATGGAGTATTAACAGTTTTGCTCTTAATTATTTCCAAATCTTCCAGATAATGCAAACTCGGTACGACATGTATTTTGGCCTCAATTAATTATTTGCTGTTTCTGTATGAATCCGGTTAAAAGAAAGCTGAATGGTTTGTTGAGAATTTCTGCCTATTTAAAATCATTCTTGTAAGGGCTTGGCTTCTTTCTTCAAACAGCTGTCATATAAGTAACTGAATATATACCTCACAAAAATGTTCACTTTCTCCATTTCAAGTGGAATTTCTTTCTGAAATGACACTGCCCTGCAAGCCAACAAATGGTCATCATTCTGGCCCAGTGGCAGGTGGAAGGCCATGAAACTCCAGAGCTAAAAGTGGAAACTTTATGCCTTCAGAAAAGAGAGATTCCTATCTTATCAGTTAGGTATCATTTACTTTTTGGTCTGGGAGGATCTGAGATTGTGGCATTTCTATGTGTAGTACACCTTTTTCTAGAATTTTCTGAAAGTATATTAGTTTTATCTCAGATACTTACATAGTTAGTCATGTGAAAGCCACAGCAGCTGGTTTACACCTCAAAGAATAAAAAATTACTAATAAAAATGTCAAACCTCTCCCAAACATCTCCGAAATAAGAGAATGACCTTCCAAAATATGTTTCAGCAGACCGTTTTAATGCAGCTACTTCCAAAAGCGAGCACTTGAGCTTTGTTTTCTTATCTGTATTTTCTATACATCGTCCTTGATATTCTCTTTGTATAAAGTACCTGGGATCTCTCATCAATACTAATCCAATATGGATCCAGGGTAGACACACACTAGCACTTGTGACAAATGGGACAGAATGTACTATATGACATTTACTCAGCTTGTGAGAGGACAGACACATAAAGATTATAGCAGCATAAAGTAAAAAAGGTTCATGTAGACAACACATGATGTAGCGTAAAGACTGCTGACTGGCACAAAGCCAACCCATCAAAAAATATTTTTACTGTCGTGGTGAATTTATAGCCTGAGATTTTTATATTCCCTTCATAAAAAAAAACCTTCAATGTCTGCTTTTTATTTCATCATACTCAGGAAAGGAAGAATGTCCTCTCACCAAACTGAAGTGAGAATGAATTTAACTGAGCCTCTTTCCTAATCAGAATAATTGAATTGATTCTTCTTTGAGCCAAAACAGCAAAAAAGCTGTTTGGCTCTTTGAGCCAAAACTACTGGTACTGCTTCGGTTTATCATGCTCTTCAGGCCTCTTTTTTGGATGACTCTAAAGGAATTAAAATGTACAGAAACAGTAACAAACAACAATCTCATATGTGTCAGCCAGGATCAAACAAAAGGTTTAACTGGAAAGTCATGGTTTCAGGTGGCAACCACAGCTTTTCAGGCAAAAATTGTAAATGTATAGGAGATAAGGGATTTAATCAGAAAGTTGGACATAGCACTTAGCAACAGTTGAGATGAGTTGCATACATCCCTAGCCACATGGAAAGATACAGGTCTTTCTCATCAGCCAAGATGTCTGTACAGAAAGAAGAAACATAGCAGTAATAGAAATTAATGGCTCCGGCACATCATATTCAGCACAAAACGGCTATGAAATGCCCAATTTTAGTATTTTGAGGCCTTAACAGGTGTCACAATGTAGAATCACCCTAAACTTGTCTCAACATACAAGGACATTGAATGCTCCAAGTTTTCTTATGGACGATGAGCATCCACAGGCTTTGACAGAATACCTGCCAGATTACCATGGCTCAGTGAGTGTGGAAAAAAGTGGTACTTGCCTTTAAAGATCATTCTAAGCAGTGGAGATCTTCCAGCTTTGCAGAGCAGCATGGAGTTCTGCAGAGCAAACATGAATTAGCAAATCTGCTTATCCCTTCCTACAGTTGTCATAAAGAGGCGCTACATGAATACAGGCCAGAAACAATTCATGTCTTTATCATTCTCAATGAGATTTTCATTCGTCTTTCTTCTTGGTCCTTTCTGTGACATTTGAAATGTGAAAACTCTTGTATCTGCAAGGTAATCAGGTTCACATTTGGGAACGGTACATGAACTCAACATACTGCCCCGAGGCTTAGGCCTGAAGGAATTTCAACTGTGCAGAGATGGAATATGCGAAGGCAGAGACACGAGGAACATAGCGACATTGCTAACTGACAGAATAGATGGGCATTATTGGATTGATAAAAATAGCATGGGGAGGTAGAGGTGCACATAAAATTATATGAAGCGACAGTGCTTCACACTCCTTTTGCACGGGTATAAAGAGCTAGACAAGCATTGTTCTAGTTCAGTGCTGCCATAAACTCCCCAGATGAAGGCAGCACCAACGAGTACAGTTGAGCCCATGTGGGGTAGCAACAATGCTTGCTGTATTCTTTCAGTGACTGCTGCAAAATTTCTGGCTGCCAGACCTAAATTATTCCTGGAGTACCTACTGCTCCTCCTCCACCTCCTGCATGGCTGATTGAAGCTACAACCTGGCCCTAATTTTGCAGCTAGTTTCAACATGTACAGTAAACAGTCCAAAGCATTCCTGGCACAGTGGAGCAGACATGAGCAAGAATTGTCTTTTAGCAGTTGCTATCCAAAAGAGACAGAATATATTTATGTTATGAATTCTGGATAAAAATTATGAACTCCAGATAGACAGTTTGTACTGTACCTTCCATTTCAGCTACAGATGTGAAACAGATTCCTGAATTTGCAGTCAGAACAAGGTAGGACAATGTCTGCTAATGCTTTTGCTTTCTGTTTGCAGACACTGGAAAAGAAAATCTGTTTTCTCCACAGTGGAATGAGTTTTCATCCAAGCTTCATTTCACTGCTCCATTGCAGGCACCATTACAGAAATGTGTCCAAAAAGCACAATTTGGTACTGCATGTTTTTCACATTTTCTGTGCTATAAACAAGAAAATTAGATTATTTCATTTTTCATTTTATTTAATCATCCTCTCATACCTCATATTTATCTGTTTGTCTGCACATCACTATATTGTCTTTGAATGTTGTTGCTAAATGCCATTATTTCTATTGTACAAAAAAGGCACAGAGAGGCAAAATGCTTATCCACATGGGCCAGTGTTAGAGTTAGAACTGTGTTTTTTAAAATTATAATCCACTGTTCATTAACGGAAAATTCAGAACCTTCACCTACTATGCACTTGGATTTAAAACATTATTTTGCCCAGTTCAAAGATACTGTATTATGTCTCCAGCTGGCTTTTTCTTAGAGCTATATAGCTGGAGTACAAAAGTGTTCTGAAATGTCCCAACTGAATTTCAAATGAATATCAGAAATAGTCAAGGATATACATGATACATGCAGAATATGTATCTAGGGAAATCACAGAAGATCTAGTTTCCACTAGTTGGTTATACATAAATTATTTAGGCAATCTTAGTAAGCCTGTTGATTAGCTGGAGGCAAAGATATCTATTTTAGGTGTACTTAGGGTCAGGATTAACTCATGAAACTTGGATGGCATTGCCCATAAAACAGCTAGAATAATTTCAGCAACCTCATTCAAAAATTAGGTAGTCTCCTTTCTTTATCACTTTTTTTTTTTTTTTTTTTTTTTTTAGTTTTCCTTAGCAAAGAGGACAAGATTTTTGAAAATCATGTGATAAATGTCTTACAAAACTACACTAGAAACTATTTAGGGTGACTGGAGAAGAAACAGGACTGGGAGCCAGGAGACTATTTCTATTTCTAGTTCTGCCATAGACTGTGTGACTATGACTTTGAACCTCAGCTCCCGTTTTTGTGAAATGGGGATGGTAATACTTACTGTTCTCTCAGGGATATTGTATAATATAATTTTCATTAAGGTTTATGAAATGCTTGAGATCCTTGATTAGAAGAAGTTGCAAATGCAAATTATTAATCAAGTAATAGTAATCACAGTATCAGCACTACTATTAATAATAATAATAATGTTTGTGAATGTTATTAATATGAAATTATAAGCTCGATAGCATTGTTCTCATAAAAAGCCCAACCTGCACATAAAAGGAAGATCATTGTAGCGCATTTCTAGGAACAAGAATGCTGCCGGCATAGTTTCAGCATGGGAGTGAAAAAGAATTCTTGAAGTTCTCCATCTGAGCAATTGTAGGTGGTTAAAATTAGTATCTTTTCAATAATGCTTTGTCACATAGGAGCAGAAGCAGCTTTAAGAGCTTAACAGTATTTTTAAAATATGACTCAGGAGAGGTTTTCTCTTTCTAACAGAACTGGGGGAAAAAAAAAACAACACCCAGGAGTCAAACAATCTTTTAGAAACTCAGAACCTTAAAATAGAACAAGTATTGTAGGTCAGGATAATTTGAGTTCACATGCAACACCATTGACATATAAGAAAGCTATGCATAAACAACAGAGAAAACCAGATCTCTTATATTGGAAGCCTTGAGCTCTGACAGATTAATTGTAAGAATTTTTGTTCTGTAAGTGACCAAAAACTACCACGGGTAATCTGGGAGGTTAAAGCCCCTTCAAAAATCTATCATTTTTGTGAAATACCTATGTAGATTGTATTGACTGGTATTGAATGGTAGAAATGAGGTGAGGAAGTGCAAACATGGAAGATCAATATAGCATTTATTCCACTAAAGAAAAATGTGTTCAGATTTGGTTACAGTCACATTAACAGAGAATGAAGGCAGTCTAGCAGTTTCCCTTTTCCTCCTGAACAGCCCATGTTAGGAAGCAGGTGTGAAGACCTTAAGAAAGGTAGGGGAAGGTGACAGACACAGTGTAATTGCACCCATTAATCTTACCACAGAAATATTGCCTTTTAAAAAACAAAACCCATGTGGGTTGTGGATTACACAGATTTCTGGTGATTCAGACTGGAAGAATTTAAGTGGCAAACCAAACAGAGCATTTGGTTTCAATCTCTCATTTTGTCTTATTTCATGAGAGAGAAAAAAATTCAACAGAAAAGAATTTTATATTCAATAGAATTTTAGAAATTCTATTTAATATACCACATAACCAATAGAAGAGCTTGTTTGATGGTATATGATAATTTTGTCAATGTCTGAAAACTGAAGTGTGTTACTTCACTATGTTACTAATAACTATCTATGAGTTTGGAGGATATCCTCCTCAAGAAACACAGAAAGTAACTTCAGCTTGTGTCATATCACAAAATGTCACAAGTCTAATAAAAGTGATAATCATGTGCCATTAGTCCCAAACAATGGCTGAAAATGAAGTAATCTCCATGACTAAGAAAAGCTTTTCAATCTTACATTATTGCTACTCACCTACATGGAGTGCATCTGGATGTCTTCCTTTCAATCTTGAAAAGTCAGAGAGAGTGCAACTTTTCACTGCGATTCAATAAATATATGAAATGACAGATACCCGTTGCATGGTGGAACTGTTGATGGCACAGTACTATAACACTGGAAAAAAGAAAATATATATTGTTTGTACCACCTTCATTACAGCCTCTGATAGGGTCAAGAGGTGAAAAAGAAAAAAACCCAAATAATTCAGATGGTTCACTTTAACCGAAGAGTCTTACTGTACAAAGCCTGAGTAAATAGAAGATGAAAAGATAAAAAAACTGGCGTCACTGAGCTAAATTCTGGTTGTCATTGCTGCTCTCTCTGATGTTTATGAATATAAACATCAGTATGTGCAGACTAATACAAACATATGAAAAGTGTAGCTGTTTGTGTACTTTTCTTGGACGTCCTTTCCTTCATCCATCCTACCACAGACAGGATCATGCAAAGCACTCTGGATGAGTACTCTCCACTTTGTTTTGCTTTCAGTGTACAAGACTTTGGTTCTGTCCCCATAAATATCTATGAAGCAGAAAAGGAATTTGAATTTATAGTGCCCCTAGAGATGGATACAATGGTACTATTAATCTACAGTAATTATTGCCCTACCTTGCAGCTGGTAGTTTCTAGGACTTGTCATTAGCCCGCTAAGTACCAGGCTAGCTCACTTGAACCTGACTAATATAAAACAGTGAGCATGACATGTTGAAGAGAGTGCAAGGTAAACTCTAAATTCCGTGTTAGCGTTTCTGTTTCTAACATACTCAAGAACCACAAAATGAAACAATCCAAAATAATTAAGTGAAGTTTTAACACTGTAAGAAACAAGGCTGCATTGTGTGTTTATGTGTCCAACTTGGAATTGGTACTCTTCTCCTGAATGCCAGAGTCCATAGACTGATAGCTTCAAAACTGAAGGAAATTCTTTGCTCAGGAAGTGGTGGCCCATGTCCTATAGCAAAGTAATTCAACTTTCATTGCAGTATTAAGTTCTACAGGTAAGTACGATTATGATCACAGCTATGACATCCCAGTTAGCCATCAACTTGTTACAGATATAAAATGTAGGGCAATTTTATAACACCTTACAAACAACAAACTCTGCCATTTTATAAATATTGTGGCTGTCCACACAGCCCCCTACAAGCTTGGTAGTATCCCTAGCCCCTTCTACAGAGAGCAACATTGAGATCCAGAAGCACACAAGGGATATTTACACAGGAAAAACGGCTGCTAGATGCCAAATTAATCAGAATTAGACCTTAATTAGATGGAAAATTCAGGTCAGGATGAGATAAGAATTCAAATCTCGTGGGCACCAACCAGTGCTTTATTTCTAAAGTTGTTGTGCATTTTTAAGATAGCAGTCAAGCTGATTTCTCTTTAAGAGAAATTACTTGGCCATCAAATAAGGATAAATTATTTTTTTCAGATATGCATGATGGATCTTGGTTCTCTCTCCCATACTTCTAGATCTCCTATTGACGTCAGCATGGGATAGACAGAAAGATTTTTCCAAACAGGGAAATGGAGATTATTGTGGCAAATACTCTAATGGAGTCTTCGTTGACAAACCAAGTGACTATCAATAGGACACAGAAATAAAAGGACTCTACCAAGCCAAACTGTGATCTCTTATAGTTACTGTCACTGAGATCAGAATCTGTCTCGCTGTCTCTTTTACACTACCAAGGCAGCAAGCAGCTGCTTTGTGCAGGAACAGTGATCCAGTTCTAGAAATCTCCCAGCGGCAACGCTATCCTTTGTATTCACAGTCTCTCGGTCTCAGTGGAAGTCAAATTCTACCTACTGCTGATACAGGAACACACATTGCCTAGGAATAAAAATGATTCAGAACAAACTCAGATTATCTTAATTATCAAAATTCAAACTCATTATTTTATTACTGATTTTTCTACTGGGTTTATGTAACTGTTTCATCTCAGTATTTTTTGCATTTTGCTGTTTAAGCTATAAGCTTCTTAAAGGGGGAGAGGGGAAAAAAAAACCTTGACATAATACCATGAAATCAAAGAGCAAGCTGACTGGAAAAAACAGTTACTATATTTAAACTGCATTATCCTATGACAGAACTGCAGTTTTAAAACCTTTCCACTTTGATACAGCACTTTTGCAGTATTTTAATATATCTTAGTTGATTTCAAGGGGCTGAAACATTTTAATAACCGTAATTTAAGAGGAATAAAATAGTACTGTAGGAGGAAGAAACAATGCCCCCATTTGTCACTCATGAAGACTTGTATTTGAAATCAGCTGGGGTAGTAAGAGCAATGAGTTTGGTGGTCTCAAACTGAGCCCCATTAGGCAATTAGCCAGTCTGCAAAAATCATTACATAATTTGGCACAGTTAAGCAGAATAGTAAAACTTTGTCTATGACCACTGAAAGAGATCCAGGTCTGAAATAGGAAGGCTATTGTAGGTCAGCATTCAGGTGTACTGGCTCAACAAACTGGCATTTTCTGTAGTGCCCTTCTGTGCTGAGTTTAGCTCCAGTAAAAACTATCAATATTCTTCGAAAATTGAGCTACAAAACATATGTTTTTGTGTACAGTAAGAGACAATTCACATTACGACCAGTAACTATTGTGAATCTGCTTTGCAGCAATAGGGGTGACTTCATGTTACTGCAATTTGAAGGAAAGCATTCTGCAGTCCTTTCTGAGGCCAAATTCCCATTTACTTCAATTAGTAAGCATTACAGGAACCATTTTAATGCTGCTGCCTGATGTGTTGGCTGCTGCTTCTAATATATTACAGTGAAAAAAGATAGTAGGCCAAATGTATGAATGGTATACTTCCATTATGTGAATGGAATTTCATCAAGGCAAAAGCTGGCCCATTTTGTCGTGTTTCTTTCCAAGGTACCGCTCTAAGGGGTTCCACTCTAACAACAAACTGCAACTTCACTTTGCAGCAGCAAAATAAATTGGTTTCCTTCTTCCTTAAAGATGGAGAATGTAAAGGTATCTGCACCTGCTGGAAGTATTAATCGCCTGGAAGCTTTCATGGGCTCGCACTGCTTACGGCAGAGTTGAGGTGCCTTCATTCTGATTTGGGTCAAGATAACCATTTTCTTTAAGAGACAAGACAAGTTTCACAGGTAACTTCATGAATCCTTGCATAGCGATGCGAAATAACACAGATTTCAATTCACAATTCTAAATTTGTATGATACCAAGTGATGCCAAAATTAGCAGGTACTGCTTCTGCTGCAGTATCTACATGGGTATTTGTAGTTCATCCTGTGCTATGCTGTCTAGACCAAGCATTGTATCTGCAAATGTTCTTCAAATGTGCAGCTGTCAGAAGATCTTTAATGATTTGGAGGGTATCACCTGCAAAGAAATCCTCACTGGTCAGCTAGCATTGGTCTTGCACATCTGTGGAAAGACAGGGAAGCAATCGTGAAGGAAATGCAGAGTTTATTCTGCTCTGGAAGAGAAAGACCTGTAGAACAGTCCGTAATTCAGTCATTCTTCTCTCAAAATTCACTGAGCCATAACAGAACACGGGACAGAAATAAACACAGGCAGAGGACTATGCTTTCAGGTTCTTTCCAGATTTTATGTAGGGTCTATGTTCAAAAGATGGAGAAAAAGGGGAAGAATCCAGTCCTCTATTAATGCATGAGAGAGAAACAATGGAAGTTGAGTTGTCAAACTGTAGCTGAACTAGTAAATCCCAGAGAATGCCAAGAGTTCCCCAGGATTCGCTAGAATGCAAACTCTGTTCACTTTCCTAGTAGCATTTCTGCCTGTTAACAAGTTAAGACTGAAAGGACACCATATCTACTTTATTATACACTCTGCCAAGCTCTAATTGCACATGCCACGGTTCTGGTATGCTTAAAATAATTTTCCATAAGCCTTTTTGGAAACAGGCACAAAAAGGAAACCAACAATGACATACAAAGTATATCACAGGGAGAAATAACTATGAAATATGGCCCAGGTTTCTTTCTAATATCAGTTTGTTGTGAAAATTGCTACTGATGCTTAATTGTATTGCTCTTTTACAACATTTAAAAGTAATACTTAAAAATAGTAAGAAAATGAAATGCAGGACTTTCAAGTCCTTTACAGGTGCTCTTGTATATGAAGGCTAGTAAAATATGCTTGTGTGTAAAAACATTGCTCTGGTAAATGTATTTTTACAAAAAGCTTACATATAATGCAGGCTGTGTTAACGCGGTAGAAGGGAAGAAACTACTTATATAGACGTACTGTGCTGTTAGTGAAATATGTTAATTCAAGTAACTAGTGTTATTCCATATATGATTGTGGAAATTATGTATTTTTTAATGTTGCATATGCACATAATACAGGGACTGACATTGAGTCTATCATGCAGAGGTGTCTGAAGACAAAGGTACATATGTACATACTTGTGTGTTAGAGGATACTGAAAACTTAGGTGTGGGTTAGGTGGGCCTGTGACAGGCATCAATCAGCAGTTTTGTTGGCATTGAGTGCGTATTTTTGAAGACATTGTTTCGGAAGAGTATTAATTTCAGATGCACGTGCACTTCGTGACTTCAGTTATGTTTTGGAGATGATGGGATCACGTGTTCATGCAATATCAAGAAAAGTATTAAAACTATGTAAGAAGTGTACAGTAAATTATATAAACTATATAAAACTGTCATGTTGACATTCTTTACCTCTGTAACAGTTAGGGTATGTCTATATACATGCAGTGTGAGGTACTGGTATGAGAAGCAACATAACTGTACTCAAGCAACATTTGGCCATGCTGATTAATCCTACTGGTAAGCAAGATAAAATTAATACAGGCATGGCATGGAATAAGTAATTGTCATACCTGAACTAGATCATCAGATCTAGCTCGTGAATTTTTATTCAGAACTGCCCTGTCAAGTGTAGACATGCTGTCAAGTCATCCTTATCTGAACATTGGCTAGTTACAGAAGAATCTCTTCTAGGGCAGTTGTACTTTTGCTAGAAAGGATATAGGGCCACACATACCCTAGAACATTGTAATTTTATACTGGCTGTCCCGTCTCCTTACTCCTTTTGCTAATACAGAGGTAAGACCAAGATATTTTCCTTTCAGATTAGACATAGTTTCTTATAGCGTGGTACTGTGGGTGGTTTGTAACAGTGATGGATATGCAGATTGTATGTAGGATCTGCATTTATGTAAGCCAGCACACATGTAGAGATCAGCTTTTATATTTGCACATGCATATACAAGAACATCACTTGGCACTGAGTGCTTTTAAAGGAAGGTATTTATATTGTGTGCTCAATTGCTTGCTGTGCATCCTGTATGTGTTGCAGGTGTCATTAATGTTGGTGCTGATCTCTGTATTGTATTCATTGAAGTTTCTGTGAATTATTGGGTGGGATGGCTAAATCAGTCCGTTTTCTGTGTTCTATATTGGTTTGAGAGTCTGTGTCAGTTATCGAGATACTGTGCTGAGGAAAGCTGGTATCTCACACCACACACGCTGCTGAAATCACACTGCGCAGTTTATACTTCCTTACGTTATCTCCGTGCAAGCCAGGGCCGAGTGTGCGTGCCACTGTTATGCTGGCGGGGCAGCGTCCGATGGCTGCAACAGGAATTAGGGAAGTTGTGCGAAAGACGTTGCTCGGTGTCAGCTCAGGCCTCATCAGAGCAGGGGCAGGACCTCTGGGGAACGAACCCCTTCAGTGCCAGCATGGAGGCACACAGCCCTCACTTCTCTCACCTCTGGCGCGCTCAGGGCTGCAGGAGGCTCCTGTCACGACACAGGTGCGGGCAGCCCCACACTCACCCTTTAGCTGGATAAGGCTCCTGTCACGACAGAAGTGAGGGCAGCCCCACAGGCAGGCTGACATTCCTGTCAC
>NW_009218173.1:0-5343 GCF_000690835.1 Fulmarus glacialis | reverse complement strand
TGGGTTTTTTTGTGGTTTGTTTTTTTTTGTTTGGTTTTGTGTGTGTGTGTTGATGTTGTTATTTTTTCCCTAGAACTGAAGCTTGCTGGATACTGCACAGCCTGTGGGAAAATGGAGGTATAGACTTGTGACCAGAGTGCACCCAAGGACTAGTTCTACAACGACAGAAGTGTTTGGGAAAGCCTGGCCGCTTTCTGGTGTAGTGTTAAACCTGTCTGACTGTATGTTGCCTCCCAATGGTCGCAAACTATTAGAGAAATTGAAGGCTTCTTAAGATCGTTGGGTTTAGCTGCATGGAAAGTATTTGATCGTGCCAAACGTACTCAGTTTTGCCAAACGTACCCAGTTTTGTCTGTTGATTGGCCTTCTAAGTTTGTACTCAGTGGCCTACAGAAAGGCGATGAGTTGTTTTTAAGTGATTTGCATGTAGCCTTTGCCAAGGTCCTGGCAACTTTTGAAAATAAAGCGTGATGTTTGTCACACTAACAGTCACAAGAGCACTCCACTGTTGGGCATCCCAGAATTTTTTTAGAATGGTCAGTGCAACCATACTTTTTGTTGTCCAGGGTGTGAACGTGGCAACTTAGTTTTGAACTGAAACTTCAGAAATAAGTGTTAAAAAAAAAAATCCATTGTCCCACCACAGTCCCAGAGGAGTTAGCCTTATGATTTTTGTTTTTTAATGAAACAGGCTTCCTCACAGATGATAAGTTTGATGAGGTAACCAAGCAACATGTTAAGGAATGAGAATAAAAGCTTGCTAGATATGCAACGTATCTTCAGTACTTACAGCATAATCAGGCATCCCTTTTGTTCAGCCAGATGATAGCCATATCCAGTTATTTTCAAACAGAGTGAAAATTTCTCTCGAAATTCTAGTAACTTGACCCGTGCAAACAGAGCTAGGAGCAAATATCTCTTCTGCTATGAAAAGCATATAAATTGTAGGCTGCAATATGGTAAGTGATACACATTTTTAAAGGAGCAAAATTCTAACCTGATAGAAGTTAGTATTTAGAGAGTGTGTGTGTATATATATATAATGTAAAAATAGTATTTTCTTACTGTGGCCTTATTTTTATTATGCTCATGGTGAACACATGGTAAAGCTTCTTATGCTCTTAGATGGGGAGTGTCAAAGGCAAAGCCCAATCCACCCTTGATGTGCTGGCACAGGTGGAGGATTCTTCGACCTTCAAACTGAGGGACAGCTCCGTTATTCCAGCAGTAGCCAGAGGATGTTCATGTTTCTCTAAATATGTAGTAAGGAGCCTGCCACAGTGAGATGAGGGCTGGGAAGAGGCTACACAGAAATAAAACAATGAGACATTAAGTGAGCCAGGAAGATACAAGGAGATTTAGGGAGAATACAATTTCCTTAATTTAATGGCGTTTTTTGGTTGAGTTTTAGGAGAATGTATTACTGTTGTCATTCTCAGCAATTGTTGCAGCATATGGTGTCATAGTTGATTCATTCTGAAGCAGCAACAAAAAAAAAAAGAGGAAGGAAAAAAAAAGAAACGTGATTTCCAAACCATCTCTCTTTGTAGGTCTTTCAGCTTGACAAATATATGCAATATCTTGTAAGAAGCACATGGCCTTACAGAAACCTGACTTTCTTCTGCATAAATTAATGTTCTGCGTTGTACCAAAACATTTATGCATTTTGAAAAGTAAAGAGATAAAAGCAGCAATGATATTCTTGGAAACAAACCAGTCATATTTTCTGTCGGAGGGAATGCAGTACATTACCCAGCTTGCAAGTCTGAGAGCTTATGGAGGGATGTATATTGTCAGAACAAAGTGCCTTTGAGTCATTAAAAAGTATGTATGTGAAATTGTCCAACAGTTGTAATTTTAAATAAGAGATTTGTTGGCAAGCTGAAGTCAATGCTGGAGCTGTCTCTGAGGCATGCACATGCAATTGGCGTGGCTGTCAGAGCTAATAAAAAAGGAAGTAACCAGTCAAGGAGGTGCAGAAGAAATAAGAATGATTCTGCTGAGAAAAAAACCCCCACAATTAAAATCAAACTAAAGGTGCTTCCAGAGAACACTGGTTATCTGGGCAGACATGAGAAAGATACTAGAAAGGAGAAAGTTATTTCAGGGCCATAGCAGGAATTGTTTTGAAGATTTGAAAGAGAGAAAACCTGTTTCTTTGCTGAAGTGGTCCAGGGTAAAGTTCAATAATGGGGTGGTTAGATTTTTGGGGTACGTCAAAGTTCTATTTTGTTATGATCACTCCACATACGGCTGACAACTTTCCCTTCTTTGGAGCTATCATCAGTAATCCTTCTATACCAAACCAAATCTTTGCGCTTCTGACCCACTAGAAAGCTGACCCTTTGCTTGTTTGAATACAAGGTTTTTTTAGAGGACAGCCAGTAATATTTTTATGAAGAATTCAGTAATACCTTTTGAACTTGGTCCAGAGTGAAGAACAGACAGGATGGCATAGATGTAGAGCAGAACTAACGGAGCTGCAATTGTTTGTATCTGCATACAGCCAGTGAGGTTTAAAAAAATATGGAGGAAGAAAGGTATAATTTCTGCCTGTTAATTGCCTTATTACTGGGCAATCTCAGCTGTGGGTGAAGAAAGTATGGGTAAATTTAAAGTAAAAAGAAATTAAAAGATACCTGTCTTGGAAGAAAGACAGCACATTACATAGGTCCTCACTTGCTCAATTCAAACTAATTGAAAATTTTGAAGTACTTGAAGATCTTGAAGTAAAAGAGACAAAACTGTATGGTTCAATAAAGTGAATTGCAGCAAATAATCAAATACAGTACTGGAGATATTTGACCGAGACATATGTTTGAATTCAGAAAACAGAACTGAGAGACAACTGACTGCATGTGGGCTGGATTTGATAGTTTCTCTAGATAATCCATTTTTGGAGCTAGCTTATACCTAACTTCGGAGGATTAAGGTGTTAAAAACTTGTTTAAAACCAATTCTGAATGGATAAATAATAAAGCAAAGTAGCATATTTATGAGGATTTAAAATATTTATTGACCTTATACCCAGTACTGGGATTTAATGATATTTCCAAGTCTTCTGCTATTTCAGAAGGTATCAGCTGTGTTTCATGATACAATATTCTAGTCATGAAGGAAGATTGGAGACTCGTATAGTTATAGGTGGCTTTTGGGCTCCAAAAGTAGTTTTTCCAAAAGTCCAAAGAAAGCAAACATGATCAGAAAATGCATTGGAAGATATTTGTGGACTCTTGGTACGTTCAAAATCTCAGCTGACCACAAACCATTTCAAGGCTTATACATGTTTTTCCTTGGACATAACTGCTTCCTTGTATTTACTGTAATATTGAAAACTTAACATGAAACATGTTCAAGAAAATTTAACAGTAATAACTAACATCTTGCTGAAGGTCCCTATTTGATCCCCAAGATTAAAATCTTGGGATGATTCAGAGATTAATGTAGATGCCATTTTTTTTGGCTTGGTAGCTTCATTGCAGGGAATTGCTTAAAGCACTATGAAAACCAGACCTGTTTAATAGTTCACAGCGTAAATATAGATGCATGTATACGAAATGTGTGAGACATTGAATTAGAAGTTTTATTACCTATCAGGAGTTGCATATCCAACCTGTGGGTTTTTTTCATTAAATGAGAGGAAAACTTGGTGAGTGTGAAGATAATCATATTCCTACAACATAATCATCATAGAGGAAAATGTAGTATGAAGAATACAGGAGCTACCAAGACCTCAAAAATCCTTGAAGTGTATTTAAAAACATCATTAGTGACAAGAACCTATGGTTTGACGGCTCTAAGTCTCAGAGCTGAAGATACAGTACATTAACACACATACCAGTTCTAACTCCTATTGTGCACAAGGCTTGACTGATGGGCACAGCAGTACACATTGCCAGGAGAAATCTATAATGAAAGACCCCATATTAGCTCTTCTGAGCTGTACAGAAACTCATTTATCAGCTAGCCCTGTTGATGAATCTTCAGTGGGTTTCAGAAGGGATTATGATATGACACAAGTAGCAATGGTTTTCTCACTGAAGCTCCATGAAGAAAGTCAAAGTGGTGAAAAATGTCCTTCTCAATATATATGTTTGGATTTGACAGCCTGTATCAGTCAACTGGGCAAAGCATGGTAAAACAGAGAACTGTTAAATCAACTGGCTTCCAAAGCACATTTGGTTTGCTATTATCTCTGTTAATAAGAAGGTTGTTGTAGAATTTTCTTTATAGAAGAGTTTGGTAAGATTGATATGAACATCAGTACTGTGATTTTTTATAATTGTTAAGAGTAACTTTAATATTAATAATCTTACTAAATTCAAAAGAAGCCGCTAGGTTCATATCTCAAAAAAGTGATTATTTTCTGTGAATCTTTATGTGGTAACATGACATAACATGAATCAAACATTTATGCATGCAGCAGATACATCTCAAGGCCATCCTTGCAGATTTGAGTTTAAGAATAATACACGCAAATACTGTGCAACTAAATGTCTTTGATTGCAAAAATATAAGGAAATAAATAAATTTAGAATAGCTAAGTCTTCTTTAGTTCAAATGTTTGCTTTTTAATGTCTTAAACCAGTTTTTAAGCAGCGAAGTATAGGCAATCCTTTAGATAAGAAGGAGAATTGAAGAGAACAACAAACTGTTGTATGTTGTCATTGAGTGGACAATAGTTACCAAAAGAACTTGGAAGCTCATGTCATCCCATAACTGTCTGTGGAATCACTCCCTTGAAAGAAATGTGTAAGAGATCCCACTGTAAGCAAATGTGGGATTAATAATTTGTTGCAATCCCCAAGAAAGATTATTTTAAACCCTGAAGTATTTTGCTTAATATTTCTCACAAATGAATGGTTTTAAGGCCGTGTAAAGAATCACTGGCAAAGTTATTGGCAAAGGTGATTTTAACAGAAATTTATAGAAACGTGACTTAACAGAATTCGATGGCAAGGTTCACTCTATTACTTATTACATGGATTAAGTCTACACAGGGGAAAATCGTATCAGAATTGTGTTGGAATGATTTGTACAGAGATTGAGGATAAAAGGGTAAGGGGGACCCTCCCGTTAAGTCACGAGGTTCAGAGTAGATCCGACTGGACCCAATCTTAGTCTCAGACTTGGACAACGGTTTATGTCTAATACAAAAGGGGATAGGAAGGCCCTCCCGTTGGGTCATGAGGTTCAGAGTAGACCCCCTTGCTTTCTAAACTCCTTCTCAGAGAGGAGCCTAGGTGCGGCTGGATCTACCCTTAGTCTCAGACCTGGGCAATGGTTTATGACTAAAGGGTTAAGAGTGTTTAATAGAAGCGTGTTCAGCAGTAACTAAACATT
>NW_009218172.1:79820-111272 GCF_000690835.1 Fulmarus glacialis | reverse complement strand
TGATTCTATGATTCTATGATTCTATCAAGATAGATGATACTCAGCTCGATACTCACAGATTTAATTGTGCTTACAGAAGAATTTTTGGTGAAAATGAAAATTACCACGATTCTTTTAAATAAAGACCTATTTGTTTCTCTCCTCAATGAATCTTTTTATTCAGAGCTGTAATATGTATGGTCTCATAATTTAAGAATGATAACGAAGGTAAGTAGAACTATTCATTTTTAATCCCTGTTCTGATGTTGACTAGCACTGGGAATGATGATTCACACCTACTCTGCATGTCTGTTTACAGACTGACATTTTATTTACTTATAAAAAAAGCTATTTAGGAAAGGATTCTGTAAGTTTTGGTGGTTTGGGTTGTTTTTCTTTGTTTTTTGTTTTTCTTTTTTTTTCCCAATTTGATTCTCAAGGCAGGTAAAAAGAAGAAAACAGCTTTGAAGTGCATACTGTCTTCGAGTCTCTCCAAATTGAAAATGTCAATAAGGAAATACACTCTGTTTAAGTTCTAGGACTTCTACAGAAAAAGTAATGGACTCCCTTTAGTTGTGTAGGTAGGTTCTACCAAAATTATTTCTTAACTGGGAGTCATGGTAATTTTGCAACAATTTTTGTAAATGAAAACAATAAGACCTTTGGTACTTGGAAGTACTGACTCATTATTGGTGTAGTGCTCTGAAACAATAATCAATTTCAAATGCAGGACACCAGATTATAATGATATTTTGAAAGACGTTTAATTTATAATGTCCAATAGTGTCGTTATGTCCAGAAACTATACAAAATTTAAATGCAACTAATTTAAACATAATTAAATATTTTTAAAAATTTATAATGATATAATTGACTCTTCAAATAATCTGTAATTAAAGTTGAAATTTCATGTCTGGAATTCCAGTTTGTCATGTTTAAAGTTACAAGTTTAATCCACGTGCTGTAATAATGCCAGATTATGAATCACACCAGCCTTCTTTTGAATTTGGTCAGCAAAACGGATTTTTTTTCTGTGAATACCTTTTTTTCTGCTCATGTATTTCTGGAAATACATGCATATTTGTTCTCAAGCAAAAGTCATTTATGGGCATTTTTTTTCATTCTCTCCTTAAACTTTATAGTGTGATGAAATGATTTTTGAAATGCAGGTTTTCTCATGAAAATAAATGCTTATTGCTTTATATCCCCTGCACAGTAAGTGGTGGCATGTAGATTTTATTGGGATTATTTATCCATTTATTTTGACTTATATTTTGCTTCCTTTCCAATAGTTATGTATAGATATAAATGTAAGACCAAACTTCCAAGGTGTCATATAATTGCATAAAATAACATTTTCTGGGTTTCAATGTATGTTTTACTCTGAGCTTTTGGTAGCTCGCAGTGCTATATGCAAATACTACATTTCTTTGTCATCAAGCCTAGAAAGCCAACTCTGCATTCAGAAAGAATCTGTGACGCAAAATTCACCTTCAGGTAGAAAAACAGCATTTCCATTTACACCTGAAGTTGACCAGTTACAGTCTTAATAGTGAATGAAGTACTGTACTGTTCACTTAATAGCGAATGAAGCAGCGGCTCCTTCTTTAGGGCTGAGCATTAACACATTCTTTTATGTCTTTTGAAAAATAATATGGAAAGAACATGTCCAAAGATATGACAGTCTTGACCTAAACTTTGTAACACGTAGCTACAATGAGACTTCTGTTCTCCATTCCTTTGATGTGCAAAAATAAGTTCAAATACTGTATTGCAGCAGAACCAAGATAGCAGTGGAGTAGACCTCAAACTTGGAGAGGAACTTTGGGAAACTTCTTCCTCCCCAGGTAATAGTAAAGTTTCTTTTATGAAAGACAAAAGAAATGGGGCAAAGAAATCACTAACTAAATCAGATTTGACAGAGGTATGAAAATGAGTTAAAATAAATTGAATAAAATCTGAACATGAATACAAAGAAATAGGAAATTGTTATCATAATGTCTACTTAATTTACAGACTTGGAAAGAGATGTGCAGCAGATCAGAAAAGAAGTCTGGGAAAAATATGAAAGGCTAGCTCAATAAAATGTTTCAGTGGTAAAATTTGAAATAATCATATTAAAGCCAAATGAAAATGGCTTTAAATCTCTCTAAATAAAATGTTTTTGAAAAAAAAAAAAAGCAACAGTGCACCGTGAGTCCATGGGCTTATCTAAATCTAGCATATGAAAGCTCACTTTAGAATTGTGTGGTTTTTACATCTACGCTTTTATATTTCATCAGGTTACCAGGAATACAAATAAATAAGTCCGTATGCTTCTTAAAATAAAAATAAAAGAATCAGAAAATCCAAAGGTCACTGATTTGTCATTAATTCATAATGACTCTGTAGAATGTAGTACAGGATTCTGTCAGTTACATGTCCTGCAACAATGGTTAGGTCTATACGCCTCACAGAGGAAGAAAACAATGAATGTAATTGCCTTGAGGAAATTACTCCTATATTCTCTGCTCACGTAAGTTCCTTTTTAGGATTCTGCACAATGTTATTGACTGAAGACTAATAGTGGTACATGTTTTTGAATGTTTAGCTGTTTCTAGAAAAATTGAAAGGATAAATAAGAGGAAGAAAAAATGTATTATTCTGTTAAGTAGAACATATGTTTTATTTTACTTTAACCATTTAAATTGCAATTTGTAATCAATCTGTCACTACACTGACAGGTCATGGCTGAACACTTTCTAAAGTGCAGGTAGAAGCAAGTATAGTATATGCTACAGCTAAAACAATAAAAATCCTCTTTAGGTCAGTCATGAGATAACTTTCAAAAAGATCTAAAAGAAACTGTATTCGGGCAACCAGTAAAATACTATTACTCATTACCCAACAACAGACACCACTAAGCTTAAAATATTACAGTTGGATATTAAAATATCCCCTTAAAAGAATTTCAATAATACAATGTGTAATTTTCCAACCCATTTACCATCAACGCTCTTCTATTTAATAAGCAGTGCCATAATTCTGCCATGTGTTTAGGATCCAAGAGCTGGCTACTTTTCTAAGAGGGCATCTAACACGTTTTGACACATAGCCTTTCAATGCCTATTGGTGATAATGAAAAACTAAGTGGTTTTATATGAAAGATTCAATTTGAGTTTACGCAATACAGTACCTGTATAGAAGCAGCTACAAATGCCTTTGGCTACCAATATCTGTGAATTGAAATGGGGACTAATTTTTATGAAATTAAAAAAAGATACATCCAGTATACGTTCCTCTATAGGAAAGACATTAAAAAAGAAGGAATGAGCCTGATAAGCAGTTTGGAAAGAAAAAGAGTGCATCAAAAATTTATGGGGATTAATAAAGCAGTTGTAGTTAATTTCTTATGTGAAGACATGAGTGGAAGAGATTTTTAATATAGGGATGATTGCTCCTGTGTTATTATAGGACTCCTCAGAAGTAAAGCACACAGGGTTTAGGGATGTTTCTCAGTTCATCTGTGCCTCAGTATCCCACCTACTGGGTGATGGGATGTGGCACCAAAATTCCACCAAAATTTGTTTATAAGAAAGACATAAAAGAAAAAGAGTTAATGAAGGGTGGTTGGGAGAGTGGCTGTTAACTTCATACATTGCCGCAGAAACTACTTCTGTTGTGGACACACCAAGTTCAAGAAATTTAAAATTTAAATTTTTAAAGGACTTACTTGGAAAGCAAATGTTCAGTTGGAGTGACAGTCTCCTCCTACAAATATATATAACTCTTCTAATATTAAGGAGAAATATAAATTAAGACTTCTTTTTATACAACTCTATGCATGTGGGAGGCAATTTTTGTTGTGCTGGTAGAGATACTTAGAACAGAAGTTGAAAAAGCCCACTACTACTGGCATCTTGTAAGTATCTTACTTACCATAAGGAGCTTTTGTCCAAGACAACCACTCTTCTGATGCACATTTTAAAACCACAGCAGTGCTCTTGCTGTATTGAATGAAATCTCCCATAGCCCTAAGAAGAATTTTCTCTCCGCAAATTCAAGACGACCTACTCCCTGTCACATTGCATCCCCTCTACATCCAGTCATTGCAAGCAAACAAACAACCATCAAGAGATGAAGATAAGAGGTGGGAATGTGTTTAATGTTGTGTTATTTCAAAGCAGTACAGATTACTGTTTAGATGGGCGAGTTTCAGTTCTGCTTTCTACCCTTGATAAGAAATCTTCGCTACCATAAAAATTTAATTTTAAAAACCCTCAATTTGAAAGCAAAAATTTTTAGATAAAGTTACTTGCACTCTCCAGTGCTGTTTTTGTGGCCATGACAGATAAGTCATTACATAAGATCAGCTTCACCGTCATGGTCCTGGTTATGAAGATATAATTAAAAGTCCAATTAAACACAGCTATAAGGTGTGAAAGAAGTGAAATAATTATCTTAGACTTCCAGTGTTTTCTAACTGAAAAAAAGAATGCATAGAGATTATTGGTAATCTACTTAAACTAAATATAATAACAAAAGAAAATAGATATAAACCTTTAGAAAACAAACGTAGAGAAAAAAAAAAAAAGAAAAAAACCCCAACAGTTTAACTTCTCTGCAAGCTATTTTATCCCTCAGTCAAAGAACAGGTAATTAATTCAGTGTCTTCCACTGTTCAGATTTCTTTTAGCAATGTCTACTAGCCATTTTAAACCCAGTACTTTTCCTTGGCTCGCTTGGCAATTAAGTAGTTAGTTTCAAACTTGAAGAATAGTGGACTATGAAATCATAAGCAAAAATTATTAATATATTTTAACCTGGCTTACTAGTATGTTTCAAAACATTCATTTCAGCAAATGGGAAAGGTGTATAACACCTTCAGAAAGAGAAAACTGCAGGTTATAATAAAAGTTAATAAATCATAAATACAATCGTCAAAAAAAAAAAAAAGTTCCTGATCATATTATCACTGCTTGCTGAACAGATAACTTCTTTAAATTTGACTGTATATTTTCAACAAATTAATTGTCTTTGATTTTTCATTAGGTCAAAAGAAATTTCATATGTTTTATCTCTCTGGCTGTGTATAAAACAACTTTCTTCAAAAACACGTCCATCTTAATCTTAAAGCTTTCATGACTTTCTTGAGTGCTCTGTACTACTATTAAGTCTAGAGAAATTAAACAAGAATTCTATTTGCTTTCCATGTAGACTTGCTTTTGAATGGAAGCAGACATGCTTTCATCTTTTGTATGTGTAATTCTTTTTAAGTTCTCCATCTTAACTAGATCTTTGAAATGATTGTTAGTACAGACAACAGTATGCTTAAAAACCATTCAAACTGTTCTGAAGTCCACCTTTAAAATTTAACATATTCTAGAAACACTAAATTTTGCAAAATGGTGAAATAACACTGTAGGGAGGCAGATAAACACTTAAACATTAAAGATAAAAAAGTACTGTACTTTAATTATCATGAAAGAAAAACTGGAGCTAAGAGAAGCTTAAATTTTTAATTTTTCCATTCAGATTTAAAGTAAATGAATTGTCACATGGAAATCTAGATTTATTTCCTAGTCTACTATTCGTTGCCTAATTTCCTTGTAAGAAACAAAAACTTCTTTTCAGACTATTCTATTAAAAATTTAAACTGGATAGTTTCTTCTATAACAAGTTCAGATCTGTATTCGTAGTCAGTTTTCTCTTGCAGAAGTTTCTGGTTTGGTTTCCCAGCAGGCACAAAAGGCCAAAAGCTTCTTCCTTTGTTCTGAAAGGTCTGTAGTTTGTTTGTTTGTTCAAAAATATCACCAGTTTCCACTACCAAGTAAGTTTAAACTCCTGAAAAGGCAGCATTGCTTAAAAATGAGCAGCCTCAGAAAAAGGTTTGGATGGTCTTTTGGAAGCTCAATCTCATAAATGTCTCCTTTTTTTATTTTAAAAAAGAAGAAAGTGTTGTCATTTTATATTCATTCAATTTCAGTTAATGGAAGTTGGTTTTTTTGTCCTTGTTTTTGCCGGTTAAATGTATGATCTATGAGCTGCTTAAATACCTATGGAAACACTCTTGTTTTTCACATTATCTCACTCTGTATTTTATTATCACTGATCATCAGCATAGTCATGTCTGTATCATTTAAAGGCTTATATTTAGTCAGTCACAAGTCAGGTATGTGACCCACCCCTGGATCTTATTGCTTTCCACGGAGTTGTCATCATGAAGCTAATTTTAATTTTCATAAATTTACTCACTATTAATTAACTCTGAAATTCAGAGCACTGAAGCCTTTTATTTTCATATGCGAAAGTGAAATGCTCCCATCAGTATCCTGGAAAATGAACAAGTCTGAAAAAGAGCCTAAGCAGCCAAAAATATGCTGTATAAAATATGCATTGAGTCAGAAGAGGGAAGAAAATCAATAGAATTCTTATAAATTCTGTTAGCCCAAGGGCATCAGTGACTTGCAATATAAGCCAACATATTAAGTGCTTTGTTTTGACAATTTACTTATAAATAAATTTATACTTTCTCAGCCTAGTAATGGAGCACTAAAAACTCCAGCTTTGGCATGTGTATCTCCCCTTTAACCTCGACCAGTTGTAGATATGCTAACTTGTGGCTGTTTTATAGATGGCATCCTGTCCTGTAAGCTTTTCAGTATCTCTGATTTACTGAAAACATGAAAATACATATATGCAGATTACATCAAAATTGGGATAAAACGAGGCATAAGAAACACAATAGAAAATAATTATAAAATAAATACAGTTTGTTCAAGCAATGGCTGTATTTGCTTCCACAGATTTTGCGCTCAAAAGCAGGATTGCAAGTATGAAGTGAGCTGTTTTATAAAAACTATAGTGTATATTCCTGGCTACCATATTGTGGTATGGTTACTCAGTGAGAACATCCTGACAGAACCACTGTTTGAACTGTGGCTTTAGGGCAATTAATTCAGTGTTCTATTTGATGTCTACAAAAAGCTTAGATTTGATGGATTTTCATCAAGCTCCAGGAAATACATATGTTTTTTCAAGAAATGTATAGTTATGCCTTTCAAATCAGAATAATTTTTCTATCCTTTGGTTCCATTTATCTGTTTAGCTTATAAATTGTAGCTTTCCCAAACAAGGAAGAAAATGATGTTTGCTCATAGTTGCAGACAATTTTCAAAGCAGCCACAGCTTCAGCTTTTCATATGGAGTGGATGTGCTTCAGAGGAGTGAAATAAAAATGAACGACTATAAAGAGAATATAGCCAACACAATCAGATAGGAAGTGGGTCTGGCAGTGTTTATTCTTTTGATAGCTTTTTGATAGTTCTACTTCCAGACCAGAATCAGTCCCTGCCTTTGGTGAGGTAATGTCTATATATGTTTCTCCCTGCGCCTTCAGCACAAATATCTCATTGCAGATGGTCTGACTTGATGATCAGGATATCAGAAATACTTTAATTGTAAATTAATCTGCAGTGTCAGCCTGTCAGTGCCATCCATGTCACCACCAACACTTTCCCAAGGTTTGCCAACAGCAGTAGGCCTGCTGTTGTGCCTGTTTATCTCAGTAGCCTTCAGTGTTACTGAGGAAGAATTAAAAAAGATGCTATTCAGAGCAGACTTTATTACAAAAAAAAAACCCCAAACCCAACAACTGAAGAGTTCACAATGGCCCTTTCCAGTCTGAAGCTGGTTTCATATCCGTCAGGAGAGAGTGCTAATAATTTTATCCACCTGGCAATGGTTTTCAGTCAGGAATTCTGTGACTTTTTTGCTAAAATTATTTGTTAAAATCCAGAAACAGGCATATTAGAGGAGGTATTACTTATTCTTAATTTTCTCTTAAAATTAAATATATAGTCCAGAGATAACACTGATATACTAAATTTTCACTGTTGATACTAAAGTTAAACAAATGCATCACTACCAGACTGTTCTGGTTATCCCAAGACAACAAAAAGCAGATATTTGTACTTCTTCAAGAGTTTTTGTTCACCAATTTGTTCAAGTAATTGTCACTGATATTGCTGTCCTGTTCTACTTGTATTTTTCTACTGAGTTCTTGCCTTTATCAATAATGTGTGTTTATTTTCAGTACTGTTGAGAGGTAGAGGTTTGGTTTGTTGTTTTTTTTTTTTTCTTTCTGAAAAGAGCATTTGAGTCTGGAGAGCTGACATTACAACTTACTTCAAAGGTAACTTTTTTCTTGGAGAATCCTTGCTTTAATTTAAATTTCAAAGTCAAGTCATTAACTTGACTCTCTTTTCCTGCCCATCTCCAGGTAAAGAAATAATAGGTAGACAAATTTTGGCCTCAGTTTTGTAATCTTAAAATAGGGTAAGGTACACTATTTATCACTATTTAGTTACCTTGCCTTTAGAAGGACTGCTGTTCTATGAAGCATAATCTCAGGCAACAGTATCTAGCATGTAAAGACTTTTATTACTTAAAAATAAGATTGGGAAAAGTGAAGCAGAATTACTGAAAATAAAATAAAATAAAAAAAGATTTGCCACAGAAAAACTGCACGTGTCATAACAATCATAAAGTGTTTGGTTATCAGTTTTTGACACCATCAGGTTTGGCAGAGTTCAAACAAGTTAAAACTGAAAAACCGGTAAAGTGCAACCTAATTGGTTAGTAGCTAACAAAGTTACGAGGTTGTATAAGAACCAATGATAGTAAAGGATCCTTACAAAAAATTGAGATCACTCATTTTGTAAATTTAATGCAACGGTGGGAAAGGAATCAAATCAAATCTGCTAAGATTAAAATGGTAATTTCAGTTCAGTAAGGCATGGCCTCTTCAAATAAAACTACTGATTTTTAAAGCATTGTTTATATTTGAACACGTTAAACATGTTAACATTTAAATATATATTTAAATATGCTAAACATATTTGAAATATATTTGCCATATAAATGCAATGCCTTTAATTCTTAAAGAATGTGCACTTTTTGCAGTGTTGTATTTTAACATGTCCTGCTTCCACTGATAAAATAATGAACAAAGTTCAGGGTAACTTAGGGAGAATTTCATGGTTAAGCACAGTTAGGCGCTCTCGAGTCAAATTCAGTTGGACTAGTTTCACAGTTATAAGCTATGCCATTTGTATACATTATGGTAATTACAAGTTCTTCTATTCACAATGTTCAGTAAGTCTTTCAGCAGACTTACATTCAGGTTTTCTTTTGGGTGTCAAAAGCCAGTACTTTACTGATCACTGTGACTTAACTTTTCTCAATTGTTCAGGTTTGGCTCCTCTTCACTCTTTCTGTTAGCTATGATGTTCAAAGCCATTGCTTGTAGATCTACAATCAAGAAGTATATAGGGGAACAATATAGCAATAATGGCTATGGAGGTACCTGAGGATTTTGTGATTGAGTTTACTTACATGGGTTTGCCTTGTTTCTTGACATATTTGAAACACAATGCTCTCTGACTAATCTAAACTATCATCAACATTTTATATATTTATTTTCTTTACTTCACAGTTACAAAGTTTATTGCTGCAAGAAGTCTACCACATTTCACCCCAGAGGCGGCTGCTCTTCGGTAACTTAGGTGTGATGCCACACTACAATTCGGAGTTTTTTCTCTGGTTGAACACTTCTATGTTAATATCATTCTTTTATCTGCAGTTTGGATCTAGGGAAAAGCATAACTGTAGATGTAATTGTATTTCTTATTCTTGTTCTTTCTTAGGAAACATCTTACTTTGCTTACCTTCCTTCCTTTTTAGGAAGAACTCTAGAGTTCTTTAGGTTGATGCACGGGTAGGATTTAGTAATAAAAGAATGTGATTTGTGTTTGCTGCTTAGAGCCATAATATTTTCAAATAACAGCAACATTGAAATGACAAGTAAATGTACAATTTAGTCTTGTCAAACAGTGTGGGTGTATTTGAAGTTGACAAGGCATAAACTGTGAAGTGGTATCCCTTTTAACCCATATAGCACTAATGTACATTGATATAACATGAAGGGATAATATAGTCCTTCATGAATTGAAACTGCAAGAATTATGTAGAACTTTTGGAAGTTAATTCCACTCTTCCAGTACAAAGTATACTGGATTATTTTACTTTAATGTCTAGAGAGTTTGAACTAAACTTTTTTAGACAAAAGATTATAAAGACTACTAAGGAAAAAAATAAGTTAAAAATTGAACACTTAAGTATTGTTATAGCCATCATTGTCATTATATTAGTATTCAGCATGTGGAACAGAAAATAAATTCATTCAAAATGCTTTTAGGTTGAGACTGTCAGAAAAGCCGTAGGAAGTTGGGAACCTATATCCCATTAAAATATATATGCTTTCAAATTTTATAAAGGCAAAAATCGTAGATATAAAGACATGTGAAGATGATCAAAGGTGAATTATTTACTGAGGTTTAAATTTATAAAGTTTTAATTCAGAAATAGGAGATAAAATTTAAGAGATATGATTAGAATAAGAACATTGGCTCTCAATTTTTGCCAAGTGCCATATGTTCTCTAAGTTACTGATATAATTTATATAAAACCTAATAGTTTGTATCATTTTGAACACTGTGCTTTTGTATTGCTCATTTGCTAGGGCATGTATGTTTTGTGGGATTTTAAGTAGGTACTGCTGGACACTGCACACACTTAACGGTAAAAATGATGAGCTATACAATCAAAAATAGAGAAAAGGTGAAATTTTTAAGTTCACACTGAGGTCCAAGTCTGCGATTTACATGACTACGCATGGCTTACCATGGTGGGTGGGAGGCGTTTGCATGCACCAGCCTATGCAAAGTACCCCTCGCAGAAGATAATGTCACGGCCTCTCTTTTGGGTCAAGCCTCTTTAACCAGGTACAAAGAGACTCCGCAAGCAAAATATACATCACTTAAAAATATAAAGCAATAATTCATTGTCAAACACACATAAACGATTGCTAAGATGCAATTAGCTATGGAGCTAAGTACTTGCGTACCCTGTCCAAGAGCAGAGGGTAGGAGTCCGTGGCACCCAGATCAGACCTTGGTGTGGCTCTAGGTCCATCTCCTACCAGCTCTGTGGACATCATCAAATCATCCTGATGACCTAGGTCAGCCCAGCTGACCCAACTATCCTCCCTGGTTCTGTTTTGCTTTGTTTTGTTTCCTTTGGAATTTTATACCTTTCTGCATTGGTGTTCTTCCTCTTGCATCCATACACTACTAGCAATCCTGTCTCAACAACCTTACCTCTGGCTAAAATTTTGCCTTTCTCATCTCTCTACAGACTATTTCCCAGCATTTCCACTCCCAGTCAGGGCCACCAATCCTTGGTATGCAGGCAGCAGGAGCTGCTGAGGAAAAAGATTATAGCAGGTACTAATATTTCTTAGAATATACATATTCTTAATGGACTGGCACAGAAAGAGTAAATGTTTTCTTGTCTTGCCTTCCGACAATTGTCAGACTTCAGTTTGTTCAGCAACATGCTTTGAAAAGTCAGTATCTCCTTGAAGCTCTGGATGTGAGCAGTTAGACTAAAGCCTACGGAAAAAAGGTTCCATAATTAAATGCCCCAGCATTTCTTGTCTTTAAAATGCCCTGGAATTGGTCTGTTTTGTGATATTTCATACCTTGGCAGCTAGTCCTACAAAGGAGCAGAACATTCAGAAATGTTCTATTATTGGAGCAAGCTTTAGACAAACTACTTAAATTATCAAAACATAGATTAATATAAGGTTACCAGTTCCAGTTCATTTCCAAGGAACAGCTGCAATTGGAAAAAAAGAAAAAATAGAAATTTCCTTTTCCTACATTGAAATATTGGTTACCTTTAGTAAGGGTTTTCTAGGAACAAGGTTTTTTTCATCTAGGCCTCCATAAATAACATAAACCCGCAGCTCTCATTTTGCATCCTCAATAACTTATGTGAACTTAATGTAAAACTAACTTTGAAATCATAACCAGCTATATAATATTTTGGAGAAAACAATTCAATTTTTTCTCCAGTCTGATGAAGTAGTAACTGTGGGTAATTTACAGAGGTATGCCGTGGGAAATATTTTCAATTTAGAACTATTTTTTAAAGAAAGTTTTATATGTTATTTACTATGGAAATTAAAAAGGGAATTAAATATCTGATTCATCAAAATTTAAACTATTTACAAACAAGTAAATATTTACCTAAGGAAATTGTCTCTTGTGTGTGCTATGTGCATTGGAATAGAACAATTAAGGTTGGTACATTTTATACGTTTTCTTATTACTTATAAAGGATAGTAGGAGGTGGTAAAAATAATTAGGAAAATAATAACCAATTTTGAGTATTTGTCCCTAACTTCTTTTACTGCAGCATACATTTCAACCTTAGCTGCCAAGCTTAATGGCCAAGCATACTGGTTTTAATCACAAATTAAATTCTGAATTATTAAAGTTCTTCCAGTTTTACAGAATAATCTTTAATCATTAAAATTTAGTTCACTGCTTTCTGTTGACTGAAGTTTGTTTTCAGTATATAATCAGTGTTTGCTGGATGTGAATACATAGAAATTATTTTCTTTTACAGGAATGTGTCTTAGCAACCATGTCCTCTTGATTCCTTTGGGTACACAGGGGAAAGAAATTAAACTTTCTTTTCTAATTAACATAATGCAGTTAGTCCAGATTGACGAAGGGGTGGCTGTACATCTGTGACTGAGGGAATAAACCAAATATGTCAATTTGGATAAAAAAGTAAACATTCCATGTTCAGCACAGAATTTCAGATTAATTGTCAGCACAATAATTATGTAAGTGTAATTAACGTTTAGGCTCTGAAGTCGCTTGAGTAACAAGAATGCTCAAATAAAAATCTGTAGTGTTGTCAACATTTATGCAAGTACAGGAATTTTAAGGGTGCTGTTACATATAATTAAGTCAGCAAGCTGCCTGCTTATCAGCTAAATAAAATGATTAATGGTTATGACCCTGGTAAATTTTTGACAGTCATCTCTTGCGAGTGTAAAAAGGCTGTTTTATGGAATGGAGGATTTTGATTGCATGTTGTCTTGTCAGTTGTGTCTTTGGTTTCACCTTGCTATCCAGGCATCTTCTCCATCTCTAGTTTACAACTTAAACTAAAAAGGCCGTTGTTAAAATTTTCATTATTAGATTTGTTCTTATTGCAATTACTTTGTGCAGACTGAAATACTGAATATATGTTTCAGTGTAAGCTCTGTAATTTTTAATATTATGTTTCCTTCAGTTTGAATTTGTATACTTGAGCTGCAGTTGAAGGGCTCACAGAAGAACTTCAGCCCCAAGTATTATTTCCGTGGATTTTTAAAGAATATCAGAGACATTATTTGATTTCTGTTGAAATAATTTTTAAACCTGGGACAGAGGATATATATTTAATTTGTTCACAAATCATATTTTGTTAATGGTGGCAGTGGGAGAAGCAAAAAGAAAGGAGGCAGCTGGAGATGACACTTTGCAGGAGTACAACTGAGAAGCATAACAGAGCGCTCGGCTGACAGGCATTTCTGAAGAAGAGTAAGGCAGACTGAAAGAAATTAAAGGGACTGAATCGTGAAGGCACACTTATATGACTCAAGAGGAACATGGAGTATTTTTTGTTTTGTTGTGAGTCCAGCAAACAAGGAATACAAGTTTGGAAGAGCAGAAATTGGAGAGAAAAAAATTATGCTCAATACTACATCTGTTTGAAATAGAGCTTGCATTCATCTTTAGAGGTGACAAGATTTTGTTAAAAAAACAGTATTATGGAGATGAAAGCTGAAGACTCAGAAATATGAAAATGTGAAATAAATTACGCTAATTGAATCTTATTTTTCCTTTCAGAGATTGCCTTTAGTCCACATGCCAACCACAATTAGGTCCTCTAGAATCCAAGGACTTGCTTTTGAGGACACTCAACTTTGATCAGCTTGTAGCCAAGTGCCTTACTGGATGTAAATGACTTCCAACTGGTGTGGAAAGTCAACCTCACTTTGCAATTCTCAAAGGCAGCCCAGACAGTGCAGAAAATCTTAATGTACTTGAAACTGCATGCATTTACTTTTCTGGCCACAAAACAACGTATGGCTGAATAGTCAATGTGTTTTGCAGTGCAGAAGGGTGCCAGGTTACATTTAACTTAGTGTCTACCTTGTGATGATACTCAAATTTCAATTTTCACTCTGAAATTTGGCCTTAGTTTAGCACAACTGTTTTATATTTTCAAATTCTGATAGGTGTTTACCTTTAAGTGTTCAACAACCACCATTTATACAGATTTACAGTCGCTTTCCAATAATGGAAAGAATATATCAAATATATCATTCTTATTTTTTAGAAGAAAAATGATGTCATGTCTATTGTTCTGTTTCAATTATGATTTAATTGAATTAAGAGGATGAGCTGAAATAAAGATACTTCTAACAATTTTAAACACATAGTCTTTCACACTAACTAGAAAATTGGGTAGCAATGTCATAGTCAAACTGCAGAAAGAGAGATGTGTGACTAGATGCCTGTCAAATATTATGTATAGGTCAGTGAAGCAAATTAAGACAAATGTAGTTCTGTTGTCTCAGCTTTATGCTGCAGTTTTCTGCTGTCCCTGTGTTGTTTCCGGTTTATTATGGTGAAGAATTACTGCACTTCTGCAAATTTATCCTGTATATCTGGACATGTTTTTCATGGCCTTTTCAGTGTTTCTGACTTTCTCTCCTGAATATGTATATTCTCTGAAACACTTTTGAAATTGCATGGTCCTAAGCCATCACCTGTAGTTTCCTTGTACTGTCACTTATTATATTTCTATTATAGTCTGGCGCAAATAGTTAATATAAGGGAAATGCAGAATAAAACTGCCATTTTGCATGAGGTGTTTGTATATGGTTGGACACGGTAGAGCTAATTCAAGGAACCGTCAGTCATGCGATGCAGCTGTCGTATGCAGAATCTCTCCTCCTAGACCTAATTGCAAGCTTCTCCACTGGTCTCCTATGATCCAAGACTTTTGTGTGTGCTGTTATAAGGCTCAGTATGGGGGATTCAGTTTTCTGTGAATCAGCATCACATGTTTTGTGGAGACGTAAGAGATCTAATATACTATGCACCTCTTTTTTTCCAACCTAGTTCTTGCTGTTTGAAATTCTTTCCTTCTTAATCCACGGTTTTGTTTTTTCTCCCCCACTATATATGTGGATTGAAGGATATTCTTATTTACACATTGTTGCTGTATATGTCTTCCCCATAAATCTAACAATGTCTTTGGATTATTGAACTTTGTCTTAGTGTTTGAAATTTGATATAGTGGCACATGTTGCATTGGTTTGTACACTAGTAGTGCTTATTCCTTGAGAGCGGGATTAAATTATTATTAGCTGGTAAGAGCTTTTGGTAGGGTGTTGGGGTTTTTTTTGTTGCCTAGGTCATTCTCTCCACTTCCATAATGACCTTTTCTGACACTTGAGGTCTTGTGCTGGTCACTGTAGGAAAGCGCACTTGAAATAGGAGCCACAGTTATCTGTCTTGCCAGAGACTTACTTTCCTAAGGTGTCCCTCTGAAGGACACCATGTGGAGGCGAAGATGTCCAGATGCTGCTGGGAACTGCTGCCATCACAGCTAGGAAGAAGGTTTGGAGGCCCACTCTGAATTTCATTAAATGCAGTGCAGAAAGCACAACTTCAGGGGGAAAGATAAAAAGCACAGGTATTAATAAGAAGAAATTATATTTGGATTCTTTAGACGTTATTCAAACATTTGCATGACAGCAATAGATAACATTAAACTAGAATTGGGTAAGAGCTCAGTTACTGACGTCCTTCTCAGCATGAAGAAACAGAGAAATTCCGTCTGTGAACCATCCCAAACAATTCTTTCATTCATGTTTAAGAACCTGACTCATTTCTCCTTGCATTTCAGATTTGAAATGTGAACTGAAATGTGTTGCTGTAGATAATAAACAATAACAATGAACACTATAAATAATTTAGTGGGTAAGTCCAACAGATTTGTTCATAAAAGCAAAGGTGATTCAAGGATATGACAGTTCAGATAAGCTATAGGAACACGCTTAGCTGGTTGAGCTAACTTGATAATATTGCCAAGAATAACTCTGGAAATGCTTTGTCACTTCCAAAGGAATGCTCCATTCCTCATTGCACAAACAATTGTACAAATGCATTTAATCTTTTATTCACATGGTGGCTGGTTGTCAATTGTGCCTTAGCCCTCTTTCAGATTCCTCAGAAACTGTGTGGGATATTCTACTCTCTCATTTACATGTTACTTTAGCCCTCCATTACTCTGAATATGTTATCTTTTTTTTTTTTCCTTCCCCCCCGCTCCCCGAGTATGCCTTACAAGATGTTTCTAGCTCCCTATTCCTTACCTAAAATGCAGTATGTCTATATATAAATGGTCCTAAATTTCCACCCATTAATACACACAGATATACATTGCTTCTTGGCATGTGTTCTCAGAAAGATGCCTGCTATCCTAATTGCCTAATTGTCCACAAAATACAATCGGGTATACAAAGAATAGACCAGATAAACAGTAATCAAAATGCTGAGATATATCTAGAAGAGAGTTTGCCAGACTTTCTTCTTGTTAAGTTTTATATTTTATGCCGGGCATATATGGTGAATTGAGAAATGTTTTTTTAAAACTGTATAGATAAGAAAAAAAAAATCCTGCTAGTCTTATTTCACTTTTTTGCACATATACAGGGCTATGTATTACTATATTGTCTTTTCTACTTTTCAATGTTAACGGGCTATTGAATTAACAGTTCACAATTGCATAGTACAAAATTCTGCAAAGATACTAATAAATTAGCACTAATTATTTAGGATATTATCCATTGACCTCCAAATAACATACATGATGTTATCTAGTTCGATTATTTTATTAATAAATACAATATTAAAACCAGCAAGGACAGGGACAGCAATGTTTTCTGAAGACAATGCCAGTCACCTGGTACAAATACAATGTGATGACCAAATCAGTCTTCCCCTCCATCTGTGTTTGTCTTCAGAAGAAAATAATCATGTTATTAGCAACTAATACTTGCACTGCAGACAATTTGTTAACAGAGATCATCAAAGCCAGGTGATACATGAGAACTTCTTTATCTTTCATAACCAGAAAGAATCTGAAACACATAGAATTAACACAAAGAAGTTTACCTATTACTTAAAATGGCATTGAATGGTTTCTCCACAAGCTGTGGAGGAATCTCTGCCCCAGGCCTGGAGCACTCCTCTCCCTCCTTCTTCCCTGGCCTTGCCGTTCCCAGGGCCGCTCCTCACACTTTTCCCCTCGCTCCTGGCAGCGTTTTCCCTTCCTCAGACGAGCTTTCCCAGCGGCACCACCCGCTCCACTGATGGGCTCAGCTGTGGCCTGTGGTGGAACCAGCTGGAACCGGCTGTGTCCGGCATGGGCAGCCTCGACCTCTCCTCACAGAGGCCGCCCTGCAGCCCTCTTGCTGCTAAAACCTTGCTTCATATGCCCAATAAATGTCTTTAATACGTGTAGGTGGTGCTTGGTGTGCCCGCCCTGGGATTGTTTGTTGCCTTGGACATGAAGGAGCATGAACTGAGCTTCAGGGAGGAAGCCAAATGCAGGTCCCTGGGGTGTCTGCTCACAGGAGGATCACCAGTACTAGCAACCCACCAGGATGATCGGACTCTCCACAAGCAGGGTAAGTCCTGTCTTCCTCTCCCTTGGATTTGCCAAATATTGTTTGTTTCTCTGAATGTCGGACTATGAGAACACCCAAAGAGTTTACTATAGCTAGTTAGGGGGGAGCAAAGGGTGCTGAATGCTTTTCTGCCTTTTGTAGTTCTGCCAGTGTAGAAGCAGGATACCTCACCTTCCAGCTCTCAGGTCTGCTCTCTGCTGCCTTTCTCTGGCAGGAGTGATGGCTGGTTTTCTGGATTATGGTAGTTACAGCAGATTGATAATAACCAAAGGACAAAGAGATAAAAAGTGATAAAGAAGTAGAGTCAAGGCCTTTATGTTTGTACCTCATAGTGCTTCCAAACTGGAAAGGAAAAATGAGATTTTCTTCTTCTAAAAAAGAGTAAGAAGTGCTTAAGAGAAAATACAAAATAAAACTTTGAATAAAAAAATCTCCAGATGGTCATTAAATATGTTAAATGGCAGTCTGCTTTCAGCCCACCAGGCACCAATTTTATTATTCTAATAACATCTTAAAATGAAAAAGATAAAGTCTTATAAAGAGGCTGTTAACTTTGATGGCGCTTAATCCAGATAACTTTTAGAATACCCATTAATGTGCAAAGATACAAAACATATATTCAGCAACGAAAATAGTTCTTTCCTGAAAGGCCCTCATGCAGACATTTCTAGACTTTTTCTGTTCTCTTTTGCATGCAGACGCTTAAAACCAGAAATCTTCAAATGAAGAAACTTAACGAACGCTGTGTTTTAAAACAAAACAGTGATTTATAGAAAAATCGAAATTTTGAATGTTGAAAATTCGGAAGAGTAAGAGAACCAGAATTTGGAAAGGTAGTTCCATTTGCAGTCTAAGCTTTGCCATACATTACATATTACTGCATATGCATTACTAATATTTGATATATATTCCATATACATATTAATAATATTTGATCATGCAATAAAGTAAATCCTTCTCAACTAATGTGCATTATGTGTACACTACTTTACAAAGGCACTCAGTTTATGTGCAGTGGCTTGGAATTTCCGTATTCAGTTTGGGACAATTATATATTTCAGTTTGATATTATGTAAATAAATATCATCAGGATTACTTTAGGTTTTCAAAAATTTAAAACTGAATGCTGCGATCTCTGTCCATTTACTTTATTTGAGGGATCTGGATGTGAAAAGTCTGAGATCCGGGAATGGAAAACCTCCTTTTCTAAAAGTCCCCAAGTATTTACAGTATTCTTTCAACTGAAGCCTCATTTTCTGTAAAGGAGTTTTAGGATACTCAGTTTACAGGGAATTCTAATTCTAATGCTGAGGCAATATAACCTTCCAGATTTAGATATTTTATAAGATTTTTATATTGTTTTAAGAATGTTGTATCACTTTTATAGTGTATCCGAAGAAGTTTTGCTCCTTTCTTTGACTTCACATGCAAGATATGATTGTAAATTTTTCATACAGTCTTTACAACTAGTTCATATTTTTCTATTTTTATACAATGATGTAGTTCTAAAATTTTGAGAAAAGTATTTAATACTTCAGGGGCATTAATTGGATTAGACAGTTTCTATAAGCATCTGTTATTTATTTCAGATTATACTTCCCCTTAAGTACTATTTTCCAAGCCTCTGTATAGGCAGTTAAGCCTTGTCTGTGAAAACAGTGTATAGACTCAGGTATTGACCAAACCGAGAGTGTGCACATATATCTGCCCCTTCCCAGATGTATTAACACAGCTGGAAGTCAGTTTGTAATGTGCAGTAGTAATCTAAGGAGGTACTGAGGCCCAAAACATTCAATAATGATCAACATGACAAACCCAAAACTGCAGAAGATAGCCTTTGATTCACTGTGTACATGTGTATCAACTTCTATTAATACCAATTACGAAAATTATTGAATAATATTGAGGAAATAAACTTGATCAGTTTCTTTCAATGATTATTCCAATCCAGTGTCCACATTCTTTGTTTTCTATCTTTCTTTTATTCATCTTGCACCACCCAATTGAGTAAGCTCCTTGGTCTAAGTTATCATAATACAATTACTAATTATAATTAATTCCTTTGTTTTTCACTGATTTTCAAAACTATGTTAGAACAGCAAAGAAAAATTGTGACAAAATTAACTATTTCACTTAAGTGTAGAAAACCAATTTTTATATCCCTTATGCAAAATAGCCTTAAAAAAGTAATAAGTAAAGAAATCACTTGTGTTCTATGAACTAGAGGAATAAAATCCTATTACAAGCTAATTCTTTTTGAAAAGCAGTTTCTGAGTGGAAGGGATTGAAATATACTGCTGATATTAAGGATAATGCAGAAAAATCTTTTTTAAATGCAGGCAGGTCTTTTTATGCCTGCAGAATTTTCCTTAGGGAATCCTGGGAAAAAGAAAGGGAAAAAACGTAAAAGGTGTCTATCTGTACCTATTCTTTAGAAACAGGCTGTAATTCCTTTTTTCCCCCCACTTCTGGCCATCCCCACCCCCCTTTGCCAAAGTCCTTCATGTTCTTCAGACTTGAACATCTTTAGTTACCATGTGTCTGGAAAGTGCACCTGTATCAGTAAGAAAGCAAGTTACTAAGCAGCTGAAGCTAATAACAGAAATTTAGTTCTGGAAGTGAAATAAACCAAAGAAAGTGGAAATAGGTTGAGGTCCTTATTCAAGAAAATGCTCGGGTTTGGATTTTTGTTTTTCCTGGTGGAAAACCAGGTAAGTGGTACACTAGGGATACTATTCTCTTCTGGGGAAAGAGACAGCCTTATTACTAAAGCATTCTAAAAGCATAAGTGTGACATGACTGGTACAGGGACTTTTTCTTAAGTGTTCGAGACATTGAGAAACCTGTTTTGCTGGTGGTCTGAAAGGAAGATTCCACAAAAAATCGCCGGAAAAATGGTGTCTCTTTGTACTTGAATTCACAAATATTTTCTCAACTGGATTAATGAGCATGAAAACTTCACATATTGCACAGTTCTACACACGTAATTTTATCTGTTTGTTCTGAGATGGAGTTCTAGACCAAAGGGTGTAAAAAATGACTTGAAAAATAAAACTGCAAGAAACTTTTCATACCTATCAGAAATACCATATTTCTCAAAGTACTGCAGCTTCTTCACTGAAAACATATTCTCAGTAAGTATTGGTTCATTTTTTGAGGAAACAACCAAATACCTTGAAAAAGTGCCTGAGAGTGGATATTTGAACATATGTATGTATGGTAGCTGGCTTCAGTAGTAACTTTTGAAATGGATCAGCAGATGCCTTTACTTCAGAGCCGGATTACTGCCAAGACTTGTGAAAAAAACTATATTCCTCCGAATGTATTCTGTATAAAGAGATGACTGGCCATTATCTGGCCAGAACTATGCTGCACAGCTAAAGTAAACTGGAATGAACCTAAAAGAAATTTATCCATAGCCTCTAAACATAGGTAAATGCATTTACCTTCTTCTCTAAATGCATTACAATAACAGAACAAGCAGTCTCATTACCAATTAAGAGTTCAAGCAGTTAAGGTAATCTTTGGTCTTGTTCAATTTTAAAAAGTACATTTTTTTTCTGTTCAGACTTCTCTTTTTCTTTCATTGATAAAATCTTTTTCGTTCTGAACATGATTCCCTATATCGCAACAAGTGGGAGAAATAAATGAAATATATTAAAGATCATCTTTTCATATCTGTTTCCAGCCATTATTATCTTGAGATTATTGGCTCTCAGAAGACTGAGAATAAAAAATAGAAGACTTTTTAAGAAAGAACAAAGAAAAGGGGGAGGGTGGTGCCTTTGCAATATATTTGTAATCTTAGGATTCCCAGACCTTACAGCAGAATGTATCAGATTTCACCTTTCAAACTAGCTAAATAAGCTGATACCATTCCCAATAGATGAGAAAAAATAGCTTTCTGTAAAGGGACATATGTACTGCATGTTTATGGAATGATACAGGAGATTGGGAAGCATTAACTGAATTTCACAGGGCTTTTTCTCTTTTCCTATTGAAGATTTTAAAAAAGCTCCAGGGTATCTCCAAAAGTCTTAGAAAGACAGGGTGATTTTTTCTGGATTCCTGACTGTGCAAAGTTATCAAGGATATGCTTACTTGTTGTGGCACACAAATACGTTTAAATCCTTTCCTAGAAATGTGTAAGTACATCTTACCAATAGATGAACTCCCAAAAGTTTTGCTGTGCTTGTAGGAACCTGCAAGACATACAATTTGCAGTTTGAAAAATATTCAGGAAAAGTCTAACTGTACATGCAGTAAATCAGCTGCTCTCTTCGCCTTTTGAATATGTCAGACTGAGAGAAGAACATCAGATAACGAGCAAAGAAATCTGCCTGACACTTTTGCCTATGGATTGAAGCGCAGGGGGTATTACAGCTAGTTAGCTGCTTTTGTCTGAGAGTGTTTGCTTGTTGAATTGTGGCAGCTTAAAATCACATCCATTCACAGAAAGAATGAGAGCAGCAGTGGAAGCAGGATGGATCTCAGGGTTTCCGACTTCTCTGCAGTAACTGCACAGGCTGTCGCTATTCAAACTCTGTAAAGCAGCAAGTAATTTTCCGTAAGAGTACCTAAACAAAGTGGATGGGATTTCTTTTTGAATCCTTAATGATAATCTTTCTGAGATTTCCCTTACATTTCCTTTATTTATATAAATGTGGACACACACTGTTCTTATCTCTGTAGAAGATTAATAGAACTGAGGTTTCTGGACAAAAGCCAGGCTGCAGATACAGCACTAGAGAATCATACATAGAATCTCGTTATGAAACATATATTTCAATTTTTATTATAGTTAATAAAAACACCAAGGCGGCTCTATATAGCACTGTACTCTGCAGCAGTGTCCAGTACAATGCAGAAATGGACATGGGCTAGTAAATAAATTTGAAGAAGTTGGAGATCAATGGAGATCAATAATGGATAAATAATCCAGCAAAATTTATGTTGGAGAAATGCTTTCCTCCTCCTTTTTAAAGTTGAGTAATTTGTGAAGACTTCTTTTCGTTGTGTTTTCTGTGATTTTCAATAGGAACTATTGAATTGAAAGTAGAAACACCTGTGGTTATTGGAGAATGTGATTCTTTTATTGGTTCTGATGAATATAATGTCAGGTCACAGCCTTGGGATGAGAGAAGGTGAAGGCAGGCATGAACTTGTTCCCAAAGTTAACATACCAGATTGAAGGTTTTCTTTGTTAACAAAAGTTCATGTTTTTCAATCGTTATATACTTGATTTTCATTTTCGAGTAGGAAATGTGTCAGATACAGCTTTTTTTTTTTTTTTTTTTTAAATTCACTAGGGCTTAGATGAAGCTTAATTTATTTAAGTAGCTGAAATCTGTCCTCTTAGTCAAGTTTCATCATTTTCAAATAATGAAATCTTTCAGCAGTCCCATATTAGAATGGGAAGAAAGTGTCTTGTAGCTTAACTTTTCAGGTTGTGCAACACTGTTATCACCTCAAAAAGGGAGCAAATTTTGCTTATCTAAACTGGTCACATGTTGAGATTCAAATAGAAAAGTCACAGCAGAATGTGGTTTCAAACTGTAAGGGTATTATGGAAATAGCAGACAATACCTTCATATCCTACACTGTAACTAAGTAAGTCTACCTTCTTAGCCCTTTGAAAGGGAGTCCAGAACTTGCAATTTATGTTTAAATAAATATATAGGGCATCATTCAAAGTCTGCTAAGGCTAATGCATTGGTAAGTGTCAAAACTCTAATCCTCCTAAGGGAGCCAGCCAAGCCAGGCTGCCGCTTTTGTTACAGTAACATGCAGAAGCCTCCAGTACACTGTTCTCTGGTTGATCTCCAACTCATTGCTAGACTCTCCTATTGTTATAAAATTGAATTAGTCTTCATTATGAAGGAAATAGGTGCAGATAAATGTTTGATATTCTGCCTCCAGCAGTGGCTAATACTATATGCTTCAGAGAAAAAAAAAAAAAGGAAATATCCCGTAATACCACTAAGTCCAATCTGCAATGCTGGATGTAAGATAACATGCCTTCCTGATGCCTGTAGGGCTGAATTATGCCCTGTTACATGAGACTAAATTAATCTTGTCCTAAGCAGTGTTATTTCAGATATTGCTATTGGTCATTTATGCAGCCCCTCTTAAAATTCCATGCTCAGCTGTTGTACTGCATAAGTGGTTATTTCCTATTGGGTATTATATGTCTACTAACTATAAATCTTACTGAATAACCACTTGTTTTTCTGTTCTGACAGATGCTCCCAGGGAATGCTTGTTAAAGGGAAGAAGTACTTCTGTCTGCATCTGGTGAAGTCAGCCCCAGAGTACATGAAATACTAAACAACGCTGGCCAGAGATTGTGCATCCTGATGCTCACAGGTAATCTTTCCCTTTGTAATGGCAGATGCTTGGAAAAGCACTATTTGAATCTACTGTGCTCGCAATCTGTAAGGATTCTAGTGTTTGCTTACTACAGATCACACTATTAGAATTTAGAACCATGCTGTGTCATTAATTTCCTCAGTAATTATAAAAGAAAAAATAATAGTTTCAGGACTTCTTCTTCATAAAGTGAGCATGCCGGTGGCTAAGGTAAAACATTTGATTTGATAATGAAACGTCGAAGATTCTGTCATTCTTTGTCCTCCCTCTTATTAGGTTTATTACAATTGAGCAGAAAAAACATGATATAGGATATAGAAGACATTTTCACTCTAATCTGAATAATGTTAATATCTTAATCCAGACCTTTTTAGATCTCCCCCTTTTCTGATAGATATACCTTCCGTATGCTGGTGGCTCAGTGTCCCCCTTCAGCTTCTCACAGGACTGTAATTTTCATTAAGCAAAGGGTATGCCAAAGAACAGCAGTGATTTTAAAAAAATAATTTTAGCTGGGCTCCAGTCAGCTTAGAACTGGTCTCACATCAGGTTCCAGGCAAAGCCATACTCTTATCAGAATATGTGAGAAAGAGTAAAACAATGGTAATTATTTATCTGTAAGAATTTATAGATGATAGGAACATATTAGGCTGTGTTAAAGAAATAATTCATCTTATCAATAATTCTGCCGGCTCTCTGCCAATTTGCTTTTTCAGTTTTCTTTTTCTTTTGGTCAAGGCCAGAAAAGAACCTATTAAAAGAAAAGCATAGCCTTCTGCTGCTAGCAGACTTTGCCTGGTGCAGAGCTGACTGAATAAAAAAAGGACTTCTTTTGTGTTACTACTTCTTTTATTTAAAAAAAACTACAACCAAAACACCCTTGACAGTTGCTACCCTTTCCCTAGTACTAGACAGTTCTTCATAACACTCACATATACGTTCATATGCCACAGGCCTGACTGCTGGGCGATCGTTACTCATTTGGATGATCAGGTAATGGCCAGAGTTTTCTATCTGCTGGTGATCGTGTGCCCCCCCACCATTATGCCTTCTTGTTGTTCTTAGACCAGCTGTAAACGTTCCTTACCCTTGAGCCCAAACCATTTTTATTTAGTTAGCAGTGTATACAACCACGTGATAGACTACACACCGTTTTGCAGTAGCAATAGCTTTGCCATGGTTTTGTGCCAGCTGGCAAAGTGCAGCGTTCGTTTTCAGTCCCTCCAGAGCTGAGGAACTGGGACACGCTGGGGAATGCCGTCTGTGATGCAGGTGCCTCTGGTGGGCTGGGAGGGGAGGCAGAGTCAATGGTGCTTCTGTCTGAAAAACCCAGAGAAAGTACCTCAAGCTAGACTTGGTTTTAATTGATCTTTCATGGCAGAGAGCTAAGAAGATATCAATCACAAAGGATCCCAAAGGAAGATGGGATTTCTTAGTATCCATAATGCACAACATACACACAGCTGAATCAGCACTACCCTTCTCTGTAATTTCCTATGTCTTCACACTATTTTTTTCATACCTATTATTCTTATCCAATTTAGTCTGGGTTGTTTTCTTTTTTTAGGGTTTCTTTGTTTCTCCCCACTGTTCCTCGATGTCTCAAACACCATATCTCTGCCGGGTTAGTGAAGCTGGTTTCTAAACAGAAATGTCAGAAATTCAGTACATAAATTTTGCTATTGTTTCAGAGTAACTACTTTTATTTCATTTCAGCAGCCTTAGGGTCTTCAGTTGTGGGTTTTTTTAATAGGGTCAGTCTTCCTCATAAAAAGTAACAGTTATAAGCAAGATATTATATTTTACTCTAACGTAAAACTACTTTACTTGTGAAGGGAACAAAACGGAGTGATCATGCTCAGAAGTGAAGAAAAATGCTGTAATAATAAGGAATGGACATTATGGGTAAACGCTGCTCTGTGCACCTATATCATGGTTTTGGATCACACAGGTGGGACTGTGAGAAGCTGCCTGTAAACTGTGTTTTGATCAGTGTTTGAAGAACACACTTCAGATGTGCACTGCAGGAGTGCTTCTATCACTGCATAGCTCTTGACAACTGATCTAGAGGGAAGAGAGTAATTGAATGCTAGCTTGGAGATACAGATCATCAGCTGATTTTCCCCTCATATGGATGACAGAACAGGAAAATAGAAAGGGAAGTTAGGGTATTTTGAATATACTGAAGTTTATTACATCTTTGTAAAAATAGGGCATGTATGAAAAGGAGGAAAAGTGCCTCGCACTTGCGTATTTGGATTTTACTAAGCAGCTACTCAACTCTGTTTCTTTGCTGCAATTTGAAAACTGATGTTTTAATAATCAGTGGATACTTATTAGTTAATTATTAATTAATTAGTTAATGCTTTTTTCACTTTTGATTCAGCCTAAGTATATATCAAGATGTTACAGTTGCACACAAATTCTCTTAATCATGAATAAAAGTTATGAAACCATGTTGATCAATAACAATGTTGAACTTTCAGAGAATATAAATTCACAGTAAATGATTAATAATCACAATACAGACATACATTCTAATAATTTTATAGAGTAGTTAGGTTTTGGTACAGTATCTAAATGTTTAATTCTTTCAAAGGTTAAATGCAAACCTGGGAATTGGTAGTGTAGATACTGACCACAGTGTATTTTTACACATAGATATTTTAAAATTTATTTTGGTTTTCTTTCCGTTAAATCAGAGGTTTCATACGTTATGTTTCAATGGTCATTCACCTGAGAAAAGGCTGAAAACTATGTCATTTCAGAAATAGAAAAATATTTTATCTCATATTCCACAATTCAAACACGCATTTAAAAAATTCTCCAGTGTAAATGTTGTTCTGTGAGAATGAGGTCTCTTGTACTTCTCAAGACACTGTTACCTTGAAGAGTAGTTTTCATTCCTGTTATCACTGTGGGATATAGTGACTGCTGGCGTCTGTCTCTGTATAGTTCCTCAGTACTCACACATCTCCCATTACCATGTAGCTGAGTACCTTTCAAGCTTTAACATCATGATGTTGTAATGGTTCATAATTTCTTTGTTTGGGGTTTCTTGAAAGTTGTCTTTTTCAGATGAAGGAAAAACTGTTAATCATAGAATCAAAGTTAAAAATAAAAAGGCGAAGGGAGACCATTACCACATTCAGAAGTTGGAAAAAATATATTTCTACCAAATGCAACTTTCATTCAGCTTGACAGGAAAGAATAAATTTTAGTTTGCTGGCAAGAAAAAATATTTAGAACAATTTGCATATTGTTTTTTTTATATATATATATATATACACACACACCCCTATGGATATTACTATGCATGATGAAAAAACTAAGCATTTGATCCAAAAGATAAGAGAAAATTAATAATGTTAAAAAGGCCATTGTTTAGATGGAGTTTGCTTCAGGAAAAGTTGTGCATCCATAAATGTCCACAATAATATGTACAAAGCAATGGAGGAACTGCTGTGTGAATTGGCAAAGTTAAAAAGTACCATTAAATTAAGCCAAAGATAAAAGTAGAACTTTAAATAATTATTAACTTGTTTGTAAATACTTTTAATATCTCTTTTTGTGGCTCAGCTAAAGATACAGTTTACACAGGAATGTAAGGATGCAAAAATGTACATCTCAGGTGTAATATTTGCTTTGTACACTTCTGAAAAATATACAGACTGTGTTTTGCTCACTTGCTTTAACTATAATTTGGCACCTAATAAAATTTTCATCCTTCATTTAAATTCTGGAAATTCCCAGTCAGCAGCCGGCTCAGAGGTAGGCGCTCTACAGAGAATTCTGGCCTATTCTGAAATTCCTGTCCTTAGCCATGACAGTCCATATCCACCCCCCACCCCCCCTTTTTTTTTCCCCAGTGATAAAACTGTCTGCATTTTCAAAATATGTGCACATTAAAGGTGAACCTATCAACCCCTGTAATTTTCACCAGGGATCTCACTGCTTTTTTTCTCAAGAATGCTTGAAAAACAAACCTACTTGATGGTAATTTGGCTGACACCTACAAAATGCTTCACGAGGGAAATTTTTGACCCTAGGATTAGTCCTATTAGGGCCTTTTGTATATTAGGATGACTCCATTTCCATCATCAAAAAAAGAGGTTTTTAGCAATGATCCAATATTTATGCTATCATGGGACGGGAAAAACTATTGGTTGTTGAGCTATAGAGAAGGAGCAGGCAGGAGTGATGTAAGGAAGATACTGCACCTGCAAAGGGCAGAAGGAAGGTAAATCCTCTTGCGCTGTAGTGTAGCATATCCTGACTCTGAGCCAAATTATCCAGACATCATCAAAAACTGGGGGAAAAGCACTAGCTTCTTCATGTGAGAAATGAAAATGAAAGAAAAAAAATTACTTATATGTGTGCTTAATAATTTTTCCTCTATTAGGAGCAGTTAAAAACCTTAACTCCTCCAGTTTGGTTTTTTATTTGTTATTCAGATTTTGCTCATTAGTCTATTATCGTTAATGTAGTTTATGTAGTATGATATATTTATTTAGTCATTTCTTATATTGAGAGACTGAGTCTTTCCTTTATGTTTTTTACTCTTCTGCAAAATACCAAAAATTCTAGCAGTAAATGGATTATCTCATTGTTACCGAGAAAATGCACAGTAATATAATGAAGATTAAATTTGGCATTCTTTGCTTTTACTAATCTGCAGTCTATCATTTCAGTATATGAGAACAGACATTTCTTTCTTTACTATTTGATCAAGTATCTAAAGATATTAAAACCAGAATAAGTTAAGGGCTTTTAATACACTCTGAAAACACAGCAATTTCAAGATGGTCCACATTAATTATTCTTTTAATTAAATGCAGTATGTTAAGTCTAAAGAAGTGCAGAGATTTGGTTTGAAAAAAGGGAGTATGGATCTATAGAAACCAAACCTATTAATAAAGCTTAATTTGTAATACGGAGAGGGGAAAGAAAAGATGACCAAATGTGTCATACACAAAGTAGACGAGAAAGAGAACTATGTGATTAAGAATAGGAACAGAAAAACCAACAAATATGTGATTTGGGAAAGGGCTACAAAGTGAGTTGACTATGCCAAATTTAGATTTTTCAGACAAATCTAAAGAATTAAAAGAAAAAAGCCAAGTCAGATTGTAAAGGCAGTCATGAACTTGTTTTTTAGGTTTCATTCAATATAAAAGGTTATGTTTCATAAAACCTTTAAAAGTATAAAACAATGTGTATGAAGACTTACCTTGTGGAGACTAAATCCTTTTGCATTACAAGGTTTATACAGCGGTGTCACAACCTTGCTCTGAACATCTGAATATTGCATTATAATATAGAGCATCCCATCATATAGGTGAATATGAGTAATAAAACCTAGGGCTCATAAACTCTCTCAGACTATGTACCTGTACTGCATTTTAATACCATCTCTCTACTTTCTGTATCATTAAATCTGACACACCAAATTTTATTTCCTTTTAGTAGTGTTGTTAGGTTGACTGCCTACTAAATATGAACCCTAAGTGAAGATGACTTCACCTTGGTACTGAGCTTTCTTTGCTTCAATTAACTTTAGTACTTACCTTGTTCAATTAACTTTGCAGGATCTGTGAAAAGGTCTCCTTATTATTGTGAGCTATTTTTCTGAGGAAGGAAAAATATATTTGGGAGTACACAGTGATACAGAAATGAATTAAAAGAAATGGTGTCTTTTGGCAAGTAGAAGCAGTTAAAGGCCATATTTAAATAATAACTGTTATAATCTATTTTTAGTCCCTCTTTAAAACCTAATTCTCTTGCTTAACCATTTACAGACTGTCTCAGTACAGAAGTATCTTTGTCTGTCTTGTTCCTATGCTTCTTGTTTATTTGAATTTTACTTCAAACTTCTCAGGGCAGTAATCATGTCTTTTATGTATTTCAACAGTAAAAATACAGACATCTTGTATACGATAGTGGATAGGTGTTTGAATATTGCCTTCTAGCAACTCTTACATCAGACAGGAATAAGGAATTAGACTTGGAATAGGGATAGTACAGTTTTCAAATACTGATATAAGTGAACCTGCAAGTGAACCAAGCAAACAAAGACTGAAGGAAATTAACAGTTAACTTGTTTGTTTACTGTTGAGGTGTGTAGTATAGTACATGGCACAGCATGATTTGTGAATCTTTAAAAAAAAAAAGGGTTCTGCCATTTTTTATTTATTTTAAACCTCAGTGGTAAACTGATTTTAAACTTCTTGGTCTCCAGACTTGGTTAACTTGCTGCTGTAAGTCTGAGCAGGAATTTTGATCACAAATGTTGATTACTCGATGTGAAAGCCAGTAATGGGGGAATTTGAAAAGCGCAATTAAGAAGCCAAAATTATTTTTAAGCTAGCATCCAAAAGCTGATTTAGAAGGCATACATTCCTTGAGATCTGGACATTCATTTTCTTATGGGAAAAAACAAGACTGGGCTTACACAGAATGTGAATGAGTTAGAACGAGTTAATAAGTAGAAACACCAAATACCAAGTATGATCTAACTTCAGCCTTTGATTCTTACCCTAAACAAATATTCAGTGGAACTGGCGCATCTCGGAGGAGAGTTAGTTAGAACCAGTGACAAAGACTAGGACAGATATTTGAAATATCTAATAGAAGTGTTGATTTACAGTTTAAGGGAAAAGCTTCCTCATTTTAACAAATTTCTCATCCTTGCAAAGTTTAAAAGTTTAATAGCTTCTGTCAATTTATCTTTTTAGCTGTGTCTTTTTAATCAACAGATTATTTAAATAAAGATGTTTCTTGAGTTTTAATATGAATAATTTCTATATGTCTTATTAATTAACAAGTCCCTTGCTAATAATCAAACCATGAGTCACATTAGTAATTTCTTTCTTTAATAAAGCTTGTCTTTTCCTGAAATTCTGTATGGGACTAAAAGGCTTAAACTAAGCTGAATGTAGCTATTCCTCAGGTAAGATTTTTAGGTAATTGATTTTTTTTTTTTTATTAAATGTACTGTACAGTATCAGAACAATGCTGTCTCTATTTATTTTTCAGTGTGCATTTCTGTTATTTTTCCTTGTTTTCAAGTGGTCAGTAACAGCTTCTTGCAAATACCAATACACCTTGCCTTATTCTTGCCCTTTTTTATCGGTATTTTTTGTACATAATTTTAGGACTCTACCTCTTCAGATATTCTTGCTAATAAACCCTATCCCATATCATGAAGGCTCCCAAGCTCAGACCACTTTTCATACTCAGGAGTGCTGGGAAAGCATACCTCTTTCTTTTTTTTTTTTTTTTTTTTCTTTTTGAAGAGCTTCTACAAAGATTTTTTGTGGTTTTATTATTTTATGGACTTTGGATATCTAGCTGTGAATATCTAACTTTCAGAACTTCCTGTTTTCTTGCAATACTTTTTGCTTTTATCTTTTTTGCCTAGCTCATTGCTGCCTGTTATTTGCATGTTCAATGTTCAG
>NW_009218172.1:30964-79803 GCF_000690835.1 Fulmarus glacialis | reverse complement strand
CAGGGAATTCTTCTAACATATACCTGGGCATTTTCCATGAGCTCGTATTGCATTTAATTTTACTATATTTTGCACTCCTTATTTCAAGAAAGTAACATTGGAATATTCTAGATTGAGGAATATCTATTTGTTCCTTACATATTCAGTTAATTTTCCTTGTATTCACCTGTCTGTATAGCTGTCACGGTAGAACTTCAAAAGTAATCCAGTTGCAATGAAGGCACATAGGTGTTTTCAAATTAGTTGCTAATATATTATTTATGCTTTTTTTTTTTTTTTTTTTTTGCTCAAGTTAGCCTGCACACAAAAGACATCAAGCAAAAATACATTAGTCATTTTCCTTTTTCTTTTCTAGACCTGCAGAATTTTGGTAATCATTCAGTTGCTGAGTAGGCTCTTGTCCTGTCCATATTCCGAGTTTTAACAATTTGTTTAACAGCTTCAGTTAATCAGGAATGAATTTGAAAAGAATTTTCTCCTCACATTTATAGCTCTGTGTTTCTGTTCAGTACTTCTGATCAAATACTCCTTTTATACAGTAGAAAGCTACTGCTTTTACCACTGAACGCTGTGCATTTGTTCTCTGTGGTAAATAATCAGTTGGCCTGTGTGCTTTGGAGGTTTGCTACATTTCTCTTGTTACAGCATATAAAACTTATGAAAAGAAAGCTGATGAATGGGTCTGAATGTATGGCCCAGATTTCCCTCCTGCAATATAATACACAAAAAAAAGAGTTTACTCTGCTGGATATCAGAGAGAGGCAAGAAGTTATTCTTCAGTGGCATGATAGGCTTCATTCAGTGGTTGATATGTATTAACATGGTTTTGAACCGAATTGAAAATCAACTATTCATCTTTAGTTTGTTAGATTTTAATGTAATTTAGCCAACAAATGCTTTGAGGGTAGATATTTCTTTAGAGAGACAATAACCAAATACATGATAGATGTTTGCTACCATCACTGGGATATTTAGATTCATGAGTAGCCTGTAGGAAGCTATCTGAGCATAATGCCACATCATTGAGGGCCCTGGCGGTACCAGGTTGCTTGCTGCTGACCAGAGTCTTTAATTAAGCCATTCTGTCTTCTATGTAAGAAATCACTGAAAACATGGTCTTTGAAAGAGAAATTCATTGTGTGCTCCTTCAGATGAAAAAGTAGCTTTTAGGATCCACACTGACAAACTATAAACTATTTCTACTACTAAGTTTAGACTCATGTAAACCTCTTCCAGCCAATCTACCTTATACCTTAAAAGATTTTCCCTTTTGTTTTTGTTTTTTTTCTTCATCAAAGTGAACTGAAGAATAACAAGGAATGGGGGTTTGGTAAATGTAGCATTTTCCATTGGATGTTTTAAAGGTTAAATAGCTAGGCTATTTCAGCGTGTTCTATGTGTCTGTAAAGACTCCAAAATTCTGCACCTAACCCAGGTGCTCTTGATGGAAAATGTGTTAAAAAAGTAATTAATTTTATTTTCTTAGAAATTTTTTTTTTTTTAATTTTATAGCTGAGGAGAGCTGTTGTATTAGGTTCTTTCCTTGCATCTAGGTTCCTACCTATCTGGAATTCTAATATAAATAAAAGAAAATAAAAGGAAATATAAGTAAAAATGATAATTCATAATAATTATACAGAATAGGAAGGCTATAACCAAGGTATAATAAATATAAAGATGAGGAGGGTAATCTCTTAAACTGTGCAGTATAACTTAAATATGTGTGTGTGTATATATGTAATATATATGTATATACATATAACATATATAACTTACACATTTTGTCCCATGGAGGACAAAATAATGAATTGAAAAAAGTACACTTATTTTATTGTTCTGCTGTCTGTGGTACTATTTATGGAATCAAAGTATTGATTTTAGTGATTTTGGTGAGAGAGGTAGCTGTAGATGTATGAGAGAAATGTGTCTACAGCAGAAGCTTGTAAACACATTTTGGGGCAACAAGGAACAAATATGAGAGAGATAATTTGGAAACTAGTGAATTTAAGAAGATTGACTCTTACTTTCAAACAAAGGTAATCAAATAGCAGAATAGTTAATGATATTCTAGTTTAAAAAAGACAAATTTTTATGTCATATTTTCATACTTTATCCTTTTAATTGATATTAGACAATTATTCTGTTTCTGTACTGATATCCTGTACTGTTATCTTGTTTTACGAGACCTGTGTTTTGTTTTGTTTTTTTTCTCAAGGTGAGCTTTATGCTTTTATATAGTTCTAATATATAGCCATGAAACATGAAACAGTGTTCAAGTCAGTTGGTTGCATATAAACAACTGGTATTCAAAGGGATGACATCTGCTATGAGTTCCAAGATTTGTGACTGTTTTTTTCAAAGTCAGTGTTCCCAAACTCTCTCAAGAACAATGTTTGGGAATTTGCTTTGTAGGTTGTTTTGCACATTGCTTGCTTTTTCTTACTGAGATGCAGTTTTCCTCATAAATCTAAATAGTCCACTAATGATTTGTGTGTCTTGTAATTGCTTCTATATTCTATAGGAGGATTTATTGTTGTTATAGTGTAATGCGATTATTAATTGTTATGTTTGCTAATCTTTCAGTCTTGCCTTTGGTTGCCTTCGTATTTCTGAAACAATTTCTTTTGCTTGACTAAAGCAGAACATGTACTGTATTTGAAAATACGACCTTTCTTGAGCAGAGTTGGCTTTCCCTTTCACAACAACTAACATTCAATGATACATTCCTGAATGGACAGTGTACAAGGTATATAGTGTTGAACGAACAACACTGTTTTCCCTCCTGTACTCAGAAAGATCAACTATGTAATTAATGTGCTTAAGTAGCTGTGGTCTAAGATAAGAAAAGTCAATCCAAACGTGTGTTAATAACTTCAACTTCAATTAATTTTCATCAGAACAGTCATATACCCCCCAGTGGCCCAAATACTGTTGGAAGATGGTGTCTGTGGTTTTTTTTTTTGATGAATTGACCAGATTGAGAAATAAATAGGGAGAGTACCATCCAGAAATCTCTATAAAAATATAATCAGACTGTTTTCCCCATGCTATATCTGATCATTTTGTACTTAGTATAGATGTCAGTCACTGCTCAAAATGAGGACAAAAAAGTATGACGGTGATAATATTCAGTTTTGTTTGTACTGTAGATTTTTTGGCAAATTATTTTTCTGGCAGTCTGTTAGCAAGCAGTGTATCAGATTTGTAGGGTACTTTTGCTCAGAAAATGTAGACTGTCGGCACTTGACATATATGTATCATCAAGAAACAGGTGACTTATAGGACAAGCAAAGTCAAATTTTGTATTACTTTCTGCTTAACTCCCTGAGAAAGGCAGATACCTTTTTTTTGGAGAAAAGAGTTTTCTGTCTTTATCTGTCTAGGTTCATCATGGTCTTTGGACTTTTTCACTGTTGAACTGCAACTAATTCTGCAAAGTATGGGGACTCCTACTTAGCAAATATAAAACCAAATGTATGATGTTTACTGACTTCTCTTTCCTGGCAGTAATTAGCCATATGTTTGAACCTGATCTTCCCCATTCTCTGAACATCTCTCTCCTTAATTTGACTGCTTACCAGCTGGGAGGCATGTGAGATACCTTGACACCCCACTGATGTGCCTTTCTGACTTCAGAGAGAGGTCTGAGACGTGAGAATGTAAAACTATACTTTACCTATTGTAGCCCGTACAACTCAAAACAGAATAAATTAGTTTTGGTATAAGTATTTCATTACAGTCTAATCGAAAGTAAAACAGAAATATTGCCAAGGTAAATAGTCTACCATCAAAACCATGGCATACATGGTCTTACTTTGTGTTCCTTATTTTTTATTCATATTGAACACCAGTGATTCCAGACAAAATCTGGGATCCAGTAAGTATATTGTTCTGCAACTTCATATAAGGACAATCCTATTGAATGAAATATGTTTTTTGATTTATGCCATTTTAAGCATAAATGTTGTCTGATGGATTGGAATGTCTTCAAAAATTTGGCTGCAACTGCATGGACACATTCGTTCACACAACAGTGCAATTTGAAGCAAATCTCCCAGTTGCTTGGTTTAGTGCACATTGTTTTGACTCATAACAACGAAGATTCAGAGAGTCATGAAGTTGAAAGCCAGCACCAGTGTTGAGAAACTTGTTGAAAGAACTTAATTGAAAAAAGACCCAATTGCAGTGTACCATAACATTATATTCACTCTTAAAATACATGTATATATTTAACACCGAGAGATTTTACATCTGCCATATTAAAGTACTGATTCTCACTCTTCCGACACAAAAGCTTGAGTGTGAGCTTCTCCAAGAGCTCTTTGAATGGGAGGGGTTTGGTGGAAGGAGAAAAGACGAAACAGTTTTTAAGGGACAAGTCTAAATTAGAAAGAAATATTTCATTGTTCTAAATGAAATCAGTATTCTTATGATTGAGACTAAAGATACTTTGCAGTTACGAGGCTTCTGTAGTAAATTATCAGATCAAGAACGTACTTTCAGCACAAAAGAAAAGCCTCTCAAAAAACATTAAGCTACAGCTAAGATGAAGCACAAGAGCAAAGATGAGATATTTATGTGAAAGGCCGGCACACGTTCATTAATACTTATTCCTGTGTATTTGCAGCTGCCTAATGACTTATGAAGAATAATAAATAGTGGGTATCATTTCAGTCTTGTTTCTTCTTGCAGCTGATGCACGTCAGAGATACAGACTTCCAGTGCAAAAGGTGTTGTTTTGTGTTGAGGCACTTGTCTATGTCCCCTTTGGCTTCCCAGCCCTGAACTGGGGCTCCAATTTAGACCTGGCTGGGAGGACTGGGGGAGTGTGGTGAACAATGTTCACTCAGGAGTGGGACATCCCCAGAGCACAGCTCTCTGCTGTAACACTTTTGGACTGGAAACTTTTTTCTTCTTCTTCTGCCAGAGCAGTCAGTCAAGGTTACTGTGTTTAAAAGCAGGTTATAGATAGTATGCAATAGTCTTTCCATTTCAGAGCTATCAGCCAGGGAGATGTGCTTCATTAGTCTCAATAATTATCAGAAATAATGATGAAAAATAATCAGCAAGGCAAGGGGAAAAGGACCCATCGTGCCTCCAACCTTTCTGTCAGTGGTCATTAGAGGGTCCTCCCACAAAGAAAAGCATAATTCTTGGTTTATGTCTCTTAGTTTAATTCTCTGTTGTCCAAGTATATCCAAATGCTTAGAAGAAAGAAAATAAGCAAGAATAAGAGAAAGCTTATTTATGTATAAGCATGATTTTTCTTCACTTCACTAATGCCAGATGGAATATCTTAATAATGTGATAAACTAATAGAGCTGAATTACTGCACTGGATTTTCATGACACAAAGCTAGCCTATGTTAAATCATATGTGGGCTGAAACACAGGGAGCTTTAAGGTAAATGAATGAATCCTTTTGCAGCAACAAATGAAAGCAAATTGTTCTAGCTCGCTAATTAAGATATATTACACCAACTTTCGATATTTAAAAAATAGAATAAAATAACATAATAAAACCTACATGGGATATGTGTGCTTTTCACTTGTACATTAATTGTATTTCTGTCAATCTCAGTTGATCTTTCTATTGATATAAGTACATACATGATGTACTTACATAACAGATCTCCTCCAGTCTGTGGGATGGGAGATACTTTTGGTTTATCCTAGCTGTAAATTTGAGATGTTTTAAGTGTCTTCAGTTTGTGCTCTGTTAATGTCAACATACTCAATACATGAAGGCAACTTGATGTAAAGTCATAGCATGTAGGATTATTTCACTTTTTTTCTTGTCTCTTTTTTTTCTTTTTTTTTTTTTCTTTTTTTTTGTGTGTGTGTATGTGTGCTGTTCCATATTACGAATTGCCAGGGCATCATTCAGAAGTCCTATATGGAAGAAATAGGTTATTTGCCTCATAACCTTTCTGTTTTTCCAGTAGTTCTAAATTAGGTCCCATGGATCACTCTCCAAGGTCAGTGGCTTTTTCATTAAGTGCAGAGAGCCTTAGCTTCTTCTGAGTTACTTAAATTCCCTATGCTCTGGGCCACTGGTTTTAGTCTTAGTTCACTTTCATTTTTGGATGTGGCCAAAGTTAATACAACAAGCTGTATGTGTTATAAGCTTTTTCATTTCCCTCCCCCCTTTCTTTTTTAATATGAGAGCTCATCCTTTCAGTCTGACAGATCACCTGCATGATTGCTGGAGTATTAAGTCCTAACTCTGTCATTAGCTTTCAGTAGGTCAAGAACGTGGGTTGCACAGCAGGCAGAGTGCAAAGACTGCAAAACGTGATTTTTTTGACATTCTTTTTGATATTGCCATTTATACCTGTTAATACAAAAAGGACAGGCCTCTAACGTTACTCTTCAGAATAGAGCTGACACCATTAAAAATCTCTAAGCTCTAACTATTAGGTTGGTAACTTGGTAAGAAAAGCGAATCAACAGAAGAAAATGGATAAAGTGTTGTGTGTATATAAACTAAATTTATAGAAAACATGATTTCTAGCTTTCTGCCATCCATATGCCAAGTAAGAAACTTCTGTAATTCTGAAAAATTGTATTTGCTGCAAATTCTCATAATAAATACTTGAGGTCCTTTAGCATCTATTATCTCAGCACTTTTTTTTAAGTTTGAATTGTGTCCTTCAGTTCCCCTGCATGGTAGGTCACAGTTATTATTTCCTTTAAAACAAGTGAAGAAGCTTGAGAAAACACGCATTATTTTCCTCAATAATATGTGATGAATAAATGAGAGAAGCAGAAATAATATCCTGCTGTTCTAACTGTTACGCTGTTGTATTTCATGGCTTGTATTACCATGGGAAGGAAGATCAACACTTTGTCAGAGTGACTAACCAGTTGGAGGTGCTGTGTTAATGTTGAAATCTCTCATAGGATTTGGTTTCACTTGACAATTACATTCAATTAGAAAACACCCCTAAGTGACTTCTCAAGGTTGTGGTTTAACTTGGTGTGATTTCCAAGTGAAGAAAACCCCTGGAGGAGATATTATTAATTGTACTTTTCACAGCATTTCCTAAGGAGCAGCCAAGGTCAGTGCCATTTTCCCAGGCACTCTGCAGATGAGTGACCAGGAACTTCTTCAGTTTAGTTTAGGGTCTAAATGGACAAGTGAAACAAATCACTGTGGTGAATGTCATTTTATTGAGGGAAGGACAGAGTGAGAGAGGAGGTTCTCTCAAGAGAGCTATAGGCTGATGCCAAGAACAAAGTTTTTGGGCAAAGCACCTGGCCGAAGCTCTAACTCTTCTTCCTTTGTCATGTCACAATTCTTGTTTTGATGGAAGTGTAGATACCATGTGCAGTGGTCCCTCATGCTCTTCTTGCTTTGTCTGGTATTTTCACTTTGGACTCTCTGGCCTCCTTATACTTCTTTTTTCAAAACTAAAGGCCTTGCTGGTTATGTGGTGGAAAGTGTTTCAAGGCACCAGATGTTCACAGAAAGACCTACTGGCAAGTCCCAGCACGGGTCCATGTTGTTTAGCCTTTTTTTTTTAATTTTTTTTTTTTTTTTAATACCAGATTGCCGAGAGATAAGCTCAAATGAGAATGATAAAGAACAAAATACAATTTTGAGAGACACATCATCCTAAGATAGTGTACCTCTACCTTGTTGCTTGCTGGTATTCTGTAGCGTCTTAAATCTAATTTTCAAAGCTTCTTATTCTAACAGGAAGGAAAGAAGACACTGCTTAGTTCTATAAGTCATTTTCATTGTCATTTTATTTCTTTTCCAATACCGAACAACTTTCCAAGCAGCTGAGCCAAAGGAACAAGTGAGTCAAGTGTTCAGATTAGCCTGTAAACTGCAGGCTGCAGGGAGCCCTGGAAAGAACCAGACTGTATTTGCTTTGTTCTTATGCTTCTTTACCTAAGTGCCCACTTCCCACTCTCCGAGGCAAGAGTGTCTTAAACAGATCTTCCCTCTGATCTGGTCTTGCATTCAGCCTTACTGATGTTCACTTGCCATCAAAAATATCAGACAGGGCTATAGGTGGCTGAGGTTGAACTTAAAGATAGTGCTTTAGTGCAGCAAGGAAATTGAAAATATGTTTCAAGTGCTTGGTTAAAAGAAAAAACTATAAATATCCGTTCTACAGTACTTAATCAAGTTTCCCCTTTATTGAAATCTGCTATGAAAAATAGTGATCCTTAAATGTCAGTCAAATAGCAAGGAAAAAATGGTTGGAGATCAAATTATACATTTTTCATAAGTATTCACATAGAATAAAATATCAGTTGAGAACAGCTGGAGATACAGTAAGAGTACATTTTCAAGGTAAGAGAGCCAAATGTAAATTTCTTACATAAGAACAATTTTTAATGTTCAGATTTATGTGGTAATGGAAATTTTCCCTAGTTGTTTTCCCCCAGTATGCCCTCTACAATGTTTAGCTCTTTGCATGTTTAATGTAGCTGTATGACCTTGGCCTTGCAGTCCATGCATTCAGTTCACTGCTAATACGCAATTATTAATAGGCATACCTATAATATATCCAATAATTGGAAAAAAATTGTAAGATATGAAGTTATGTGCAAATTGTAATGTATGAAGTATGAAGTTATCCAGGGTTTAGGTGGAATACTTCTGCACCTGACAGTTTTATTTAGTTTGTCAGAAACAAAACTCAGTCCCCTGTTATTGAGACTAGATTTCAAAAAGTGCTTCAGTACACATTTAGCTAAGTAGTTCAAGGTCAAAGCTCTGCCTTAACAAAATGCAAAATAATTTATTTATTAAAAATTATCATATTTTAAGCCAATCAACAATTTGAGGTTTCCACACAGATTAAACTTATTTTTGTGATTAAAAGTAATTTTCTTAGATAAAAATGGCCTAACAGCACCATCTTCTGACAAGCTGTAATTTTTGCAGTAACCTTGAGAAGCACTTTTAATCCTTTGCAAACGTATTTTGGTTGCTGTCACAAATAAAATAGTGATTCTAGGGGAAATAAATGTAAGTGTAATCCCGTGTATCCTAACAGAAGACATTGGCTGAGAGTCCTGAGCAGCCATTTACTGTTCAATTTCTTCTTTTCACTTAAAACAGTGAGAGAATTTCATTCAACTGTAATTGTGCCTCAAATTGTTGTTGAAAGGTTTGCTGCAAAAACATTTCAAAGGTATATTCCTGTCAAATATTTGGAAAGAGGCAATTTATATGTAATTTGAACACTAGACAGTTCTACCAACCTCAGATGTAACATTACGGTGAGAGTAGAAATACTATATATGTCCCATTTTCTTACCCAGTGTTGCTGTATTTGTACAACCAAAATTGCTGTCAGTTTGGTAGTGAAGTGCACAAAATAAATGAATGTTGATCATTTTAATACATTTGTGATCCATTTAGGGCAACAATGGCACTAGGTGATTGTATTTTGGCAATAGTGCTTTTATTCATATCTGCCTTATGTTATCTATGAGCTGATACACTTGATCACTTACCATGAAATAACAGGTTACCACACAGAAGCAATACTGAGGTGACTGCATGTTCCCAGCCATCAAAAAACACAAGGTGACTTAGCTTACCCCACAAGAAACAGGTTTCAAAAAATTACCTTGCACTTGTGCTAAGAGAGCATATATGGGCTGTGGTATGGATCAGCTTATCTACAGTAGTTATGCCATGGAATGCTGATATCAGGTTTGATATGTCACAGCTATTCTTCAATACACAACACAGTGAGGCATTAGAATGTGGAGCATTAGCGATATGGTACTGATTTGTGCTGGTAGTGAGATCACTTATGTCACTGCTGTTTCCATCTAAAGGTTTAGCTTCATTCGAATAGCTAGCAGAGAGCTGAGCTTGTGCTCTTGGGACAGAGCAGGTTCAGAACAAGAGGTGGAAACCAAAGGGAGAAGAAAGATTCAAAAAAAAAAAGAAAACCAAAATCAAAAAAACAGGAAAATCTTACTGTTCTTGCGTATGTGCTCATTCCAGGCTTATGACTGGAATTTACAAAAGTACTAGGTTCCTAAGAAAAACCCCCAAACCAACAAAACTACCCCAAACAAAAAACACGTTCCCAAAAATTATCAGGTTCCTAATCCTCCATTTTGTTATAGCTCATGGTTTCTTGTCTCTGGTGCTCAGAACTGATGCGTTGCTCCTACACAACAACCCAAGTTTTTTTATAGCTAGGGGCTTACTGCCTGCTCCTCCGTTAGCATGTTCCTCACAGTAAACGCCATCAAAATGTATGGACTTCTGACCTCAGCTTCTGCCTGCTCCCTTCTTTTACTGCGAGATTGATACACCACTTCTTCTCCTTATTTAACTCTCAAAATGACAACTAACCATTCTTGATATTTCTGGTTCTTGGGTTTGGTTCACCTTGAATTCAGTTTCAGTCTTATTTCTTGAAACTCCGTTGTAGGTTGAGGTCAATCTTTCAGTCAGATGTCATATTTCTCAGTCAAAATCCATTCATAATGTATAATCTACATCATCATTTATGCATATGGTTACAGATATTACAAAATTCATATTTTTCAAGTTTGAGTTAAATTTTAATTGTAGTGAGCAGTGGTATTCTATGGAAACTGCTTTACAGATGTTAAAAGGTAAGGGATTTAGACTTTGGATAGTTTTTTACCTGCTTTGCTAAAACAAGGAGTTTTAGTTCAACATAGTAAACTCCTGGAATGTAACTGTCATTTAGAAATATTAGGTACATTTTTGCTGGTGGTAATAGATGCAACTATAATGAATGTTTGATGAGTTTTGATAGAGAATCATCCAACCTACTCAAAAAAAGTGATAATAAACACAGTACTGAAACAATTTATGGAACAGCAACTTTGCATCTCAAGGGAACAAGCTCTATTTCATATGATTCCAAGTAATTTGTGAACATACACATTTACATTAGAAACCTGCAAGGTATCTTTTTAGGTAATCACTGTTTTCATATGTATTCATGAGTTTTCAGCCAGATAACTAATCCCTGTACTTGTGATGAATTACACATTCACATGTTTAAATGTTAGTTGTATCACCACTGTCTTAATGAGGAAATGTATGCTCTACACAACCGTAGTGCCTAGAAGCTTGTGGCAGGAATAACTGAAAATACTCAAAGTCTGTTATGGTGAAACAAGTGTGTTACTTAGGGATTGTGTTCAAATAATCTTATGTAAGAGAAAAAGTAAAATTTCCAGTCCTAAATTAATAATTGAAGAATGAAATACTATACTGCATTTTCAGACTAAAATGTAAGAAACTTCATTGGAGGAAAGTGGAAATGGAAATTTGTTGTCATTATTATTTTGGTGATTGTACTCCAACATTACCAGATGTCTAAGGTTTGATATGCTGGAGCAGGGCTTACATACATAGACTCTTAGAGCTCTAAAAAAATATAGCAGTAAAAACCTAGTATTTTAGTTCAGAAATGAAAGTTTAGAAATATTTTCAAATCATTGCATTAGAACTTGAAGACAGTAATGCCTTACTGTTGCAGCTGTGTACTTTACAAAGGCATTGATTTATAGTATTGATTTTACTTCCAGAAAAAAGTATTGTACTCCTGGAAGAGAGCAGAGTTTGACATTCATAAGTGCACTCCATTTTCATATATGTGTACCAAGGGAGGAGAGCTCTGGTTGTAGAAGTCAATTCAGTTCTAGCCATCTGTCATTCATCTTACAAATATTTCTCTTATATTTTGAGGAGTCAAAAGTTAGGTAGTATATTGCATTTAATTTTAAAAGGGTATTAAGAACAAAATATTGATGACCATCTGAATAACTTTGTCGTTTTTTTCTTGAATATGTTACAAAAATCTATTACTTTGAGAAATATTTACTAAAGTTGGCATAAGTCTCAGAATGACTGACATTTATCCTTGAATGAACTCAAACTAGAAAATTTGATTACTCGTCAGATTGTGGAATAAGATTTTTCTACAGCACAAGCTCTGGAACTTTTTTCTTGACTTCCTGTTTATTTAAATTGCAACATCTAATAATAATTAGAACCAATAAAAATTCTGTCTTACTGATTCGTGATTAACTCTTCAATAGGCAAGTCTAAAATACCTGAATGTCAGTTGGGTTCACTCTGACTAAAAGTTCAGCAAGAACTTTGGCTTATCATTTTCAGGTGGCGCCTTCTTCAAGACATAAAGCAAGTCTTTCATTAGAGAAGTTTGTCCCTAGTACCTTCAGGCCAGCAGAGGTACAACATCTCTTATGAATATAATATGTAGTCCATTGATCAAGAAACAGTTATTTTCGATGGATCACCATGCAGACTTGAAGCCTATAGTACTTCCTCGACAAAGGGCAGGTAGGATAAAAATTAAGGAATGGAGAGGGGAGGCATGAGAAATGATGCTTCCCAGTATTCTGGTTTTGAAGGCACTGAGAAAAGGAGAGACACAAAAAGAAGGTGGATGGTAGGATAATAACAAGCTCTTTTTAACACTTGGGCATAGAGATTCTTCTTTGCCATCTCTTCTGCCCCACGAATGCAGATTTGCTGGCTGCTCACAGAATATGATTCCTGCCTGAACTCCTGTCTTTACTGGCCCAGTCTTCCAGTGACTTTCCTGCAGCTGAGGCACTCCCAAGCCCTTTTTTGACAGGATCTATCCAGAGTCTGCAGTCGTTGCAGCTGTAGGAGAGATGAGCTCCAAAGTCTCCTGCAGTGTTATGAAAGGGTGAAGAGAAGAGGGAAGGAAGGGGCTTTTACATACATTTGTTTGACAAATTGAAAGAAAAGTGTGCTGTCTTGGAAATACTTAGAGAGTAATGGCTTCAGGTAAAACAAGCTAGAAATAAAAATATTGGACTACCTTACGTCATAATAATGAATTTCATTTCTCCTAGGTTTTTTATTTATGCTAGAACACTTTGCTTTCTTTTTATTTTCCTGTACTACTTTCTCATCTGTTTATACTTGTATGAAATGCAAGTAAAACAAAACACATAAATCAATAGACCTAATTATAAGAGACAAGAGTAGGTTGTACTTACTTCCACTGCTGGAGCCTGAGACTTTCAAGTTTGACATGTTTTCTGACAACTTATTTGTTCACATCTTCTATAAAATGTAGAAACTCCCCTGAGACATTCAAGGCAAAAAAAAATGGCAAGAAATTATTGTGGTTTTGAGCTTCTTTGCAATTACTACAAATATAGTATAAGTTAAACTATGTGGGGGAAAAAGAAACAAAATGAAACCTGAACCTGCATTATTACTGGCAGCAAAACAATTTGCTTTTTTTACATTTAGGCTTAAGTACCAGAAAAACCTGAAAAATTTATATGTGAAAGACAGGAAAAAAAGGACATTGTCATTTAAAGTAATTAAATATAATAATCCCAACCTCTCACTTTCCAAATTCTTCTCTTTATTCTTCATAACAGTATGTCTTGTCCTGTTTATTTCTTTAACCAAGTCAGTACTTTACTACTAAATGTTTGAACTGCATCTTTCCTGGTGAGAATAAGCAGTCTCCAAGCCATGCTTCTCGTGTCAGAGATTGAGATCTTGTATTAGTTCTAGATGATGGGTAATTCTGTGGATACTTCTGTTGTCTGAATTACTTTCTTTGTCTTGGATTATTAAAAATGTTAAATCTTTCATTCTTTTTTCCTAATAATCTGTTATAAATAAATATTTTCCCCATTTTTTCAAAGGAGGTAAAATTTCTCACTCATCTTCTCTGAGATTGCCTATGATGCTGGCACACATTTGATGAAGAAATACTTCATATCCTTTTTTTTAAGAAGAATACTATACTTATAATCTTTTTGGATCCAGTAACAGGCAGGATTGGAGTTCTTTGGAGGCAAAATTGATCTACTTTAAAGTACTTAGGAAGATGAGAGAGAAATGTACAGCAGAAAGCTAGACAGGTATGCAATCTTCATGTGGTGGGATCCAAGTCTGCTAGCTGCATATTCCTACCTATTCTTCTGAAAATCTGTTTTCAGCACAAATGATATGTTGTGGGAATTATGTACTCTCTGGAACATCTGGGTTTGCTATGGAAAACAGCATGATACTTTGCATAACCAGACAGATTACACCAAAACCGAATCAGACCTGGGAGAAACTGTGGACTCCTGGGTATGTGTGAAATTGCTCTTTCAACTTCTGTTGTCAACTTGTCTCAGGAATTGAATAACTCTCCCAGATCACATGGCTATAATATTCCTAACCAAGGCAAATCAAATAAAAAAATAAATTTCAGACCTGAAGTTATTTTCCACAAAGGAAAACAGAACAATCAAAAGGGGTATTTCTTTTTTTTGAGTGTGTGAATTACCATTTGAATGTCTTTTCCTTCATTTACTTTTCTCCATAAATGGTAAAGTCAGAAGTAAGATACATCTTGTAGACCAGGAGTTAATATTCAAAATATCTGTCTCCTGGTTTTGTGCTATAGAAAATTAAGTAATTGATACCATGTCTATCAAGAAAGTTTATAATAGCTTGATATTCAAGTGGGGAAAAAAAAAATCATTAAATAAATTAATAATATTCCCCTAAAAATTCATGGAAAGACTGTTTTCATGTATATGTGCCTGTTAGTTTTCATTTTGAAAGATATGTTATCAGATCTTAGTAAGTGTGAACTCTCTCTGTTGCACTTGGGCATTAAAAAGAAAGGCATATAAAATCCCTTTTCATCTTTGAAGATCTCTCCAGTATACCTAAATACCTAAGCCTAACTTCGAATGCCCTTGGTTTTCTGGGTTTAAGTCACACCCCTGATAATATTTGACCATACAGTACTTTTTTTAGTTTTAGTATGTGAATATGTTCTTTGCTGTTTTTCTCCTAGAGTCAGAAAACAACAGTATAAATCCCAGTGGTGGAATTTGAAAAATTGGGTTTGTGTGGTTCAAATCTTTTGAAAATTCTATAAAGCAGCATGAGACATTGTTCTATTCAATTTCTAGCTATTGATCCAACTGAATGCTTGTTTGGAGATTGCCTTTGCAGCTTTATTTGAACAGAAGAAATACTTTTCTCTTTAGAGATAGGGTGTGTGGGGATTTCATTTACAAGTGACACATTTCATGTATACAGATTTCTCATGCTGAGGGCAATAAAATAGTTTTGTCCTTGAAGCTGAGCATTATACCTTCAACTTGAACAGTTTATATGTGTGTTAATTATGAAAAGGATGGTGAGCAGCTCACAACTGGGAAGATGAATGCCTTGACCACCAGAGGAAAATAATTCTGATTAAAGATATGTCAACCAGGCTACCTTGTTTCTATATCAGGCTCCCTGTGATAAAGCCAATGTTGGAAAGAATTCAGAACTGAAAGGCTTGGATCCTGGGCCCAAGGAAACCCGAGTCTACCATAAAGATGGAGAGACCTTTCATTATGGGAGGTGATATGAGTTGGCCTAATTGCACAGTAGCTATCCTACCGACGTAAAGGTCATATAGATGTTCTTATCCAAAGGGCTTTATTTGTGCTTGCACCCGAAATGTAAGAGGTTTTTCAGAGGTAATTGTGAATGCTAATTACACCTACTTACACCATGTTTCCCTTTATTTTTCCTTTCGAGGTAAGGCATATAATCCAATGCTCCTATATCTTTTTTTTCTGCTTCACTATTATATTTGTTAAAGTTCATTTATGTTTATATGTGTGTGAGTTTTATAAATACATACAATGAGCTTCTGTGAACTAAACTGTGATACAAGAGCAGAGAAAACACTATTTATAGTAAATCTGTTCTGTAAAACATATTCAGGAATTAAGATTGTTGCTGTTCATATGAAAATTCACAGAGAGTTAGACTAGAGACAAACATTAAAGCATACACCCAAAATGCCACTGCTTTAGTTGACTACAGTTACTCGTTCTTGCTTTGTGTAAGATTTTAGATGTTTGGGTCTCAGGAAGAGTAAATAAGTAATCATTACACTTAAAATAGTCTGTATGAAAGATCCCCAGAACAGTGACTTCTGTGTTCTTCCATGGTATTTGACCTATGTATGAACTTGAAGGCATTTGAAAGGTAACCTGTTCAGATCCCCAGTAACTGTACCTCTGTAAATATTTTTTCTGACATTTAGGGTAGGAAATGGGTGGGCTTTTTTCCTTTAGAAAAATAAAGATATCAGTGCCTCATATTGTCTCATGATGCTCGAACTTACCAGTAATAATGACGTTTTGTGAGGAACTTCCCCTGTGGGGATTTGTTTCCTGTCTTCTTCTCTTGTTAATTGTGAGAGCATACACACCCAAGATCTGAAGATCCGTGGCTCCTGAATTTGAATTTTCTCATTTGGACAATTTCAGTTCGCAGTAGCTTAATCCTTTGGTTTTGGGGGGGCTTTAGAAGTTTAGCTATTATAAGCTGCGAGGGTGCGTTTGGGCTGATGAAAATTTTTGGCATTCAGTGACTTTGGTGTTGGCCAGTGCTTGGCTGAATTAATGTCTCTAAACAAAATTTCTAGCCTTCACTGGTACTTTCAGGGTTATTTGATGTACAGAATTGCATTACATTACAAGCGTGATAAAAATACAATATTGACTTAGTGTTTCATGCAGTCTTATAGTCTTATAAAATGGTATTGATCCTTCTTTAGTTTCGAAGGTCAGCATAAAGTTTACAAAGAGAAGTATATGAGGTTAGGAAATATTATGCAGTAGTTGCCCATTAAAGTATTAAAATGTGACCTGCTGTTGTAGAAGCTTTCAACAAATCTCTTAGTATCCTCATCGCTCCCAAGCTGCATACATATGATCTACGTTTTGGCTAATAAAAATTAATATAATGTTGCACTGATTAGGATACTTTGCACTGTAATCATTCTTTCCTTGGAACAGCTCAACATGCATTGTTATACCTTTCCTTCAAAGCATGGAGTTATTTTATGATGCAGTAATCCATTACAAACTTGCAAATGGAAAACATCTGATTCAAAGTGTCTCTTTTTCTACTGGTAGTACTTGGTTCTTCTGTAGTGTTGATGTCCTTTGAAATGCGTAACAACTTATGTATTTAGTTTCTTGAGATAGGCAAATATAAACAGACACTTTGAAAAGGAAAGTAAGTGAGAATTAGACAATATTGAATTGAAAGTAAAACTGGAAATAGAACCCACAGCTGTGAATTTACTAAGTAAAAAATTATTGAGATATAATTTGAAGCAAAATTTGGAGACTATTGTGGTCCTTTTATTGAGGACCGATACAGTTGTGCTTGTGTGTCCTGGTTTTGGCTGGGATAGAGTTGAATTTCTTCCTAGTGCTGTGTTTTGGATTTAGTATGAGAAGAATGTTGATAACGCACTGATGTTTTCAGTTGTTGCTAAGTGCCCTGTCAAGGACAGCTTCCATGCTCTACAAAACGCAGAGGCTGGGCGGGGAGCATAGCCAGGACAGCCGGCCCAGCTGGCCAACGGGGTATTCCATACCATGTGATGTCATACTCAGTATATGCATGGTAGATGTGATCCAGGAAGTAGCGATCGCTACTTGGTTATTGGTCAGCGCGGGTGGTGAGCAATTGCATTGTGCATCACTCATTTTGTATATTTTATCATTATCATTATTATTATTATTATTATTTTCCCTTTTCTGTTCTGTTAAGCTGTCCTTATCTCAACCCATGTGTTTTCTCACTCTTACCCTTCCAATTCTCTCCCTGTCCCACTGCGGGGGGTAGAGTGAGCGAGCGGCTGCGTGGGGTTTGGCTGCCTGCCGGGTTAAACCACGACACTGTGTATAAGATTGTTTTCCTGAACTAAAGTCTCTGTGATGTGCTCACTGAGTGTACAAAAAGTAGAAGAGGAGGGATAGCTGAATGGTGCATCTATGCTGGTATTTTAGTTCTGGGAATCTGCTTTTGAAGTGAATCTAGTCATCCCCATTTATGGCAATTTGATAGTGTCATGAACTGCTTTCTGTCAGATTAAGAGAAGATACACTCTAGGAGTATGCCTAATTCATTCCACGGATGGCCATTCAGTCTAAAACATAGTCCACAAAATGCAGGCTGGGTCCCTACCTGTTTATTCTCCTTATCCTCTCCTATTGTTCCATACAACTTCCAAAAGTATATGTAACCTATAGAGTAAACTTGAGTGTTTTCTCAGTTCTGCCACTTTCTTCTTCTGTGATTTCAAATCAACAGGTATCTTGCACATACAGCAATACAGACGCATTGCTCATGTAATTGAAATGCCTATGAAGGGTTTAACTTTTTTTTTTTTAATATGATGAGAACTGGCAATGATTTAAACCAATTCTGTATTCTGTTTTTTACTTATTTTCATGTGGAAAGTTCTTCTAATGTGTGTAACATTACATTGTATGAGAGTCTCAAGCTGGAAAAATATTTACATAAAAATGTATGCTTACTGTAAGTTAAGAAATATATTTGATTCAGTTTGTTAGCTGATCATAATGTTAATTGTTTTTACATATTTTTACTATCCTAGACCTCTAGAAAGAGATTTACAGTTTGGGGGGTTATTTTTACTTTTTTAGTTTCTAGTGTTATTTTCTCCTATATAAATTCCCTATTACAAATAATACTATTTTGATAGTCAATATAACAAGGAAAAAAAGGAGAAAAAAATTGCACAGTCTCCAGTATATTGACAAGACACTTTTTCAGAACAACAACAAGAACAACAAAAAAAATCCCAGGGAGAATAAAGGACTAAATTTTTTTTTCAATCACTAGTCAGCTGGCAATAGCAATAATAAGTAAGCTGCTCTGTGAGTGCTCCGAGAAATTGCAGTTACAAACCGTGTATTATGCTACTTATTTTGCAAAGAAGGGAATGGCATACAGCAGAAATCAGCTTTCAGAAGAAAATGTAAAAACTGGTAGATATCAGAGGGTACTCTTGGAGCTGCATCATTTTATAATCGTAGAAACAAACTATTTGGCTGTACCTTTAATCATCTTGAAGAGAAAGGAGTGGGGATCTTGCCTTCAGACTAATACTGTGGGTTGCAAGAAGTATGAGTCTAAATCTTGCTTCCATTTTGAATGCACAGGTGTTAGGCTTACTGCTGTGATACTGCAATTTAATACTACCACCAGGTATTTTTGTAAAATGGTATGAGTTGTGCTACCCATGTATGTTATCTCCATAAGTCAATAACAGTGCAACTTTTGTTGTATTTGCTTATTTCTGTGTAGTCACACATCCTGCTGTATCTTAGTAACAGTTTGGTTGCTTTTTATTTAAAGGAATTTTCAGATCTATGGAAATCCTGTTTGTTTGGTTTTTTTTTTTTTAAATTTTGGTCTATTTGGAATCAATATCCATAATCTGATGGATAGAAATGAGATTATTATTGAAAAAGTCAATATCAAATATGTATCAGAAATAAATTTTATTAGATACTGAAACTACAAAAATCTTTAACTCATGGATGAAAGATTTCATTATGTATTTTATGCTACTCTATTATTTGTACTTAATATTTCTGGCTTTCTCTTTCTTAATAAACTGCTTTTTTAGACAGTCCAAAGTTAGTTTAAGTTAACCTTGTGACTTCATTTCTAAGGCATTATTTCCATACTTTAACATGATAATTTTCAATGAAGATTTCTCATCTGTATGTTATATAAATGGTAGATAGAGAGTATAGTTCATTAAACTGAAACTCATCTTTTACATTACAGAATTCTGTCACTTTTTGAAAGGAGCTACATCATTTACAAGCATAAATTGTGAAGTATATAAAAATTTAATATTTGAAAACAGGTTTATGTCTGGTTCTGAAGATTGAAAACAGTATTCCTCTTTCAGATGAGTCTTTTAAGACATAAAAATTCAATTCCCTTTTTTAGACCTATGACTATTTACCTGAATACAGGGGAAATAGACAGTGTTCCCACAGAAAAAGAAAAATAACTCTTAAGAAATTTCTCAAATCATTGGAACTGAAGTATATAAGGTATGAATTGGATGCTTTGATTATCGACCTTTATGAAACCAGGGCTCTTGCAGAAGAACTTTTTATGAAAGCAAGAATGTAAGAGTATCTCTGAAAGTTGTTAAATGTTTACAGCAGCAGTAGAAGTTAGTGGAATGGTATCATCTTTGGCACTTTGCAGGAGAAACCCTGTATTTTGTCAGATTGATCACAAGTTGGAGGTGTTTATCAACTTCTGCTGGTCAAAGGTAGCATCAGCTGAAACCAATGGCAGATCTGGGTTGTAACATTTAGTTCAAAATAACATTTAGTAAAAGTCCAGCTCTGTTTTCTGTAGTTTCTTATTCCTAGTTCCAGTCATAACCTTTACTCAACAAGTGATTTTAAAACAGAATATCCTCAATAAATGGAGAGGGAGAGATTTTAGCAAACCCTTTCCTACAAACCTGTATAAAGATTATTGACTTCTATTTTAAAAGTGCTATTAAATAAAGATATATAATCAAGTGAGATAAGAAGATGGTAATTCTGTCCTACAGTTTTCTCTGTCTTAAGCTTCTAATATTTATCTCAAATAATAATAACATAAAAGGTGGCTTGCTTTTTGGAATATTTAGCGTAATAAAATTGTTTGTAATTGCAGAAGATGCTATATTATTTGCCATATTTGTATTATATTTAGAAGAATGTCTAAATAGAAAATCTGAAGTGTTAAATATATGTCTAAGCTATTAACAAAATCTCTTAAATATAAAAGATTAATAGCAGAACAGGGACAGAACTTTTATAATCCTTGTTGATTTTGTTATCCTTGTAAAGTTTTGCACTTGAAGTTAGTGTATAAGTACAATATTCACATAAGAAAGAATGTCAGCCTATTGACAGTGTTGTAATATTTTAATTAATCGTTTCCTTGGTTACATGGCTTTATATTAAAACTGATTCGTGTTGCCATGCTTTCTTGCGCTATACCTGCATTTTAGTGTGCCTAGAACAAAAGTATACCTTTTCCAAATTAGCAGTGTATATTTGACCCACACCCAGGTTTTCCACATAGAATATAATCCTATGAGCCTAGAAACATGTATTTTTTGTAAAAAGGTGAAAATTTGAATTGCATGCAATGATACTACCTCCTGCTAACAATTTCATATATTATTAAATGGTTATTATAATTTAGTCATGCTCAAGTTTCAAAGAAAGCTGCAGTCATTAGGATGATTATTTCTTTTATAACTCTCATTGTAGTTAGTATAACAGCGATGGTCTGTTGATATATTACTCTTTTGCTTCACTATAGAATTCCATTTTAAGGAAAATTCATTTTTTAGTTACAGCTGGTAAAACGTTCCCCATACCATGTATGCTGTGTTTTTTTTAATGGATTTGCATATTAAGCTTCAGACATTATATAAATTGACTGTTCAATGGTATTGGCTTGTTCATTAGTCATTATTTTAAATTATCATAGAAATCTATGTTAATAGTTCAATACTCTACTCATAGATCAAATATAAATGCTGGTCAGTCTCTTGTTTCTGAAATATTGCGCAATGAGAGAAATGAATTTATATGACCATTGCAGACATAGTAATACTAGCTCAAGGCTTAATTTTTACTGTTCAGACTTTGCTGCTCTTCCCTTCCCCCACAAAGGAGTCTCCATAAACATAAAGCAATTATTATAGATATTTCTCATAAAGGTGAAGCCCTTATCTTTATCCAGATATCTGTTTTGTTCTCCGTCTGCCTAAGCCAGTAGAAAACCCCGAAACTTTGTAACTGTTCACATCATTCTGGGCTTTTTAATTCCACTTTTTTTAAAAAGATCTCTTTTAAACACATACTTTTAAGTACATCCAAACAGAAATATTTGAAATCCAGAGTGGAACTGTTAGCCCATTTACTAACGCACAGGAAGGAATGAAAGATATTGTAATGATTTTAAAGAAATTAATATTCATAAAATTTGACGTAACATTAGATAATGTATACATTTACATCATATGAGAAAAACAACAAAAGAATATTTTTAGGTTACAGTGGTATTTAGAAGGACTGGTTTGCAGTATTCACTGGATGTGGGATTATGATTTGCTTTGGGCTTGAAAATGGATCTCTGTTGAGAAAATATATTAGTAAAACACATTATAAGAAAACATAAAACTCTGAGCATTTATAGTAGAACATATACATGTATGTCTTGGTCTTATTTGATAGAAGATTCATTGGATAAGATAATGTAATAAGATGAGTAATCAACTGTGACAAACAAGTGGGAAATAGTTTCACAAGCAGTGTCTTGTTACTGGTTATTTTATCAATGAAATATGTTGGAATAGAATATTACCTTTTCAAAAATTTGGAAATCTTCCTGACTTACCAACATGTTCCACCCTCAAGTTTGCCAGAAACTTAGACAACCAACTTTATGTCAAGCTGATCACAGTTATCAAATCAAAGGAAATGTTTTCTTTCATTTAATTTTTTACACTTGTCATGTTTCATCAATTGCAGCAAATTCTGGCCCCAGTTACCATGTCGTTGGCATAATATGAGTCAGGTATCACTGAACTGAAGTCAAAGCTGTTGCAGCAATGTGAAACTATCAGGAAGAAGAAGATAGTTAGACCCCTTGTGTCAACATTTCATGACTGTTTAACATAAACCAGAAGGATATTTAACATTTTGGAAGTTTTATTCTGTCCATTAGAAAACAGTTTTTGCTGTTACAGAGTCACACAAATGGAGTCAGAAGAGGTTTATTTGTTAACTCCCAGTCAAGCCGAAGCTGAGCGATACTGAAAAGGAAAATCTCTTCTTTCAGGTATTTAAATTGGGTAGTACTGTGATGGGGCTCACAGAATATCTTGTTTCTCATTTTTCTTGAAAAATTATATACTATCTGTACTGATGGGAGCTGTAAAGTTCAGTACATGTGAATAGCATGCCCGTGTGACATGCTTTTCTGGATTTCTGAGGAGAGAGTGGACAGACAAGTTCTGTTGCATTCCCTGTGTAGACCGTGAGTGTCTTTAGGGTCTGACCTATCTTCCCATTCATCTTCTTCTATCTTTCATCTTTTTCTTTTGCTCTTACACCTGGCTTTACTTTGTTTTAGTCTAATCATCACAGTCATATGGTCTACTTTTGTCTGAATTCAGAGCACATTGAAGGGTATGTGCACGCTCTTTTTATTTTTCTTTCCTGAATGTTGGATACTGGCAGTGTTCCCCTAGATTGCATTTTTGTAATCATGGCTGCTATATAAATGATGTAGTCCTTAACACTTACTGATAGAAATTTGTTATATTCCTTACACTTTTGCAATAATCATCTTATCATAAATATGCAGCACTAAGTTTTTTAAATGGACTAGCAATCTTAGGTCAGTTACATGGTGCTGTATATGTTTTATTTTATGACAGAAGACTCACTCTTGCCTTAGGGAAGTGTAAGCTTATTTGCAATTTTTTGCTAGCCAAACCTCTCCTTTTTGTGACAGTGGGCTCCCTATTTTTAGTTCCCAGGCTTGTAGACTCTGGGGGCAGACATGCCCCTCTCAATCTCATAAAATAAAATTAAGAATGCTTAAGAATATAGTTTCTCTTTTTCCTTATTGATTGGTAAAATTGATATTTTGCAGGGCTTAAAGACAAAAACAAACCCCCCAAAACTTCAAAACCAACACCAGGGACATTTTTGCTCATGGCAAAACAGGATTTGATAAAGAAAATTTGCTACGCTAGAGACTTTAAAATAGCAGGAAATCTGATCCATTACTTTAAATGAACTGGCCATCAGATGCAGACAATGGTGCTTCTTAATATATGTTGGACACTGGAATTCATGCAGGTCTGTGTACAAGAGAATGTGTTCATTACCCTAATTGTGTGTCTCCATTTAGCTTATTTTCAAAAGAGTTTAAAGGAAAGTATTACATTATTTATTTATATCTAAGTTCAGAATGTTTTTTACGAGACGCTGAGTGTCAGGACAAAACAACAGTGAACAATAAAAGGCAGTTTGCTGTGAAATTACATTTATGTTAAACCATATATATACCGACTTCAAAGGCAATGTCTGTCCTTTTGAAGGTATTTGCTGTCCTATCATTTCCAATTTACAGATGTGCAATGTCTGTAATAATGATATCAAAGACAAACCCTTAGCTTAGTACATTAAAAATTAATGATTACTGGATTGTTTTTTGAAGAAAAAATGCTTTCAAAATAAAATGTTAATTATCTGTGATCTTGTAAAAATGAAACAAAAAAACTTGATGCAATGGTTGCAGCTGCTTTGTAATTTTAGTGGTCTGCAATAATAAAGCTACAGCTGTAAAAAACCAATATGGCATTTCTAATACAAATGAAAAAATTTGATTACTGCCAAAAGAAAATTTTAATCTTACTTGGCTTTAAACATTTCCGTGCATAAGAAATTCCCTGTAAAGTCCATTTAATTCTAAACACAGAGCACTGAACTAGTCCATTTCTGAAAATTAGAAGAGAATCATGTGTCGGCCCTCAGTTGTTCACAGAATGTTACTGGGACAATATGCCATACCCCAAGAGTGTAGTTGGACTGCCTTATTTATTTAAGGAAGACATACAGACATCAAGGTGGCTTCAAAAACAAAGCAGGGCCTTAAAGTTGCTGGAGGGGAACATTGCGTGGAAGGGGGAGTCTGGAGGCAATATTAAAAAAAATCCATATCTGACTTTTTAGCTGGCTACCCTACCAGAGTTTTTACAAGTAATAAAAAAAATGTTACGCAAATATGCACAGTGAACAGTTTGGTAATACTAGTGACATAAATAGTACTCTGATGATCTTTTTTCCCCTGTCCTCCATCATAGCTAATGCTTAAAATTTGTGTATTAAGCACTTAAGGAGGTCACAACACTATGGTCCACGAGTACCTCGCATGCCAGTCCAGAGGTACAGGACTCCTGTGGCATCTGGGTTCGTCTGGACTGTTACCTTTGGTTGGTACACAAAGGATAGGACCTCTTCCAAAGTCTGGGAAGGCCCAAACAGTCACAGCTGTTCATTTGTAGAGTTGCATCTGCAACTATCACCTGTTTTTTCAGGTAAATTTTTTGGTTAGGTTCAGGTGGAGGGATGGTAGGATTGTTCTTTCCTCCTTTCCTGAATATCATGGCTTTTGCTTTCCTTAAAATTGGGTTTTTGCAGAATTTACTTGTATTAGCAAGCATTTTTCTGGAAGCTTACATATTTAATTGGCACATAGTCAGGCTGTGAACCTGCCATGCTTGACATAGCACAGTTACAGTGGTTTTATGCTATTAATTGCCTAATAACAAGGAGTTATAGGGTAAACGTGGGATTCTGATAAGGTCCAAATGGCTGATGTTGAACTGGTGTTTGTCTTTGTCACAAGTACTTTTGATAATTGATGCAAAAGTGTATTTAATGTCCTCCAGAATTTCTCGTGTTTTGTCTATGATAATAGACACAGGTGTCTTCAATAGCAGAATGAGATGCTAGAAGCCATTTCTCTATAGAAACTTGGGTGAGTGAGGGTTGGAAGCTGGCACCTCTGGTACTTGAACAGCTCTGCAGAGGTGACTTGCTGGTAGGCTTTGGACTTTGGGGAGTATCTGCATGGATTAGATTTTTCTCCTTTCTCACTAGTAAACATAGTGATATGCCTTGAGTAGAAATCAGTATCTAGGCCACAGGTATTGGAATAAGAAAGGTAAAATAAGAAAGGTTCTTTCCCTGTGGGTAGTATGTGTGTGGTGGTATGTGGAAGTGCTGTCCAATCTCACTTGTGCCAGGCTCTCAGTCTTGTCAGGAGGCTTTTTATCACTGTGCAGTAATGTTTTAGGTATTTGTCACAAAAACAGAAGCATAAGCTGCCTAGTTTAAAAACCAGACTAATGATCTTTTTTATAGGTATGGCTATATAAAGTGATCTTTTTATTTGTGATTTAGTGAGAAAAAGGATATCTAGAAAACCATGACATAGAGGACTCCTTGCATTGTTACCTCTGAACTTCTCTGAGGGTTTTTGCTGTCTTCAAGTTTGTTTTTCTAGCTTGACTAGTTTGTTAAGTGTTTTCGTCTTTTATAGTTATTAAGAGAATGTTTACAGCAGACGAAGGTATATTCTTAATCTGTCTTTTATTTATAAATTGAGATCTTACTATGTTTCATAGCTGGGAAATTCTGGATTAGAATTCACCATGATTCTGGACAGATAGCAAACAGCATTTCTTAATGGCACTTAGCAATTATTAACAAAACTTCTGTATGTCCTTGACTTTTTTGACACTGCCAATCAAAATTTGTCTTCCCTTTGGGCACGTCTTATGAGCTGCTCAGATTCAGAATAATTTATAATGAGTAAATCAAATAATTCTCTAACATGTTAATGGCCTTAATTTCCTCCTTCTCCTCAAGGTCTAAAGATTTGATTGCTGTGTTGAGAATATAAAAAAGAACATTATAAATTGAAACCTGCCAGAGATGGTCAGAAGGAGAAAAGTGCTGATATAAAAAAAATGTTAAAGGTGCATAAAAGTGGAAGATTTCTGCCTCTTGTTCATACCATGAACAATAAATATCTTCTCGATTTACATCATAGTAAATACTATTTATTTTCGTGAAATGTGCACTATCTGACACTGAATCAAAGAAAGAAAAGATATGATAGATATGCTGTATTCTAGCATATCTGGAATAATCCCTTTTGTTGTAAAGCTGTAAAGGTATTTGCTTGCATTTTGTGTGTGAGGAAAACTGATGATCCAAAAGAAAATTATGAAAAAATTAATCTGTATCCTGGCAGTACACAGCATTTAGTTACAGCTCATAATATAAGCACTATATCAGTGAAAATAAAACTGGTGTATAAAAGCAATCCTATTACGGGGCTTTGTCCAATAATTTTGTATTTGTTACAGTTTGTAACAGAAGCATTTATGGCGCTCGTCACTTTTATTTTTTGCGTTAGCAAAATATCACTTTAATTGCGGCTTTGAAGGCACTCTGGAGGTCATCTTTTCCAACCTCTTCTGCCCCTCACACACCTTGCAACAGCGCAAATTGGGTCAGGTTAGTCCAGTAAGTTTTGAATGTCTTGAGGGATGGCAATTCCTCAGCATCTTTGTTCACATGCCAGTGTTTGAGCACACTTATGGTAGGGGGAAAAAAAAAAAATCCTAATATCTAATCAGAATTTCCTGTGCCCAGTATTTCCTGTTGACTTTGTCCTGTTGCTGCACACTTCTGTCTCTATCTTCTCCACGTCCTTCCAGTGAGTAATTGTAAACAGAAATAAGATCTCCTCTCAGCCTTTTCCTTCAGGCAGAATGAATCCAGTTTTCTCAGACTCTCCTCAGATGTGGTTGTGTGGCCATGTGCTCTGCCCCCCCTTAATCATCCTGGTGCCTTCTCTTGGATTGGCTTGAGGATGTCCATGTCTTCCCTGTACTGGGGAGGTGAAAATTGGGTGCAGTCCTCCAGATGCACTGTCACACAGAAACACACCAGAGCCCCTAGTCATTGTTGAGGGCACCATTATACTAAATTCTGTACAAGCATGGGAGAAAAAGATGGTTTGTGTCTCTGTAAGTGTGTAAGCTAAATGACTAGTGATACTAGATGGAAAAGGACAGAGATGGCAGTACCTGACAGTGATGTAATAACATTTAGTTGGCACAATGTGTAGCGTCATTGCCACATCAGCAGCCTAATTGTGGTCGAGTGTTTTTACATAGTAAGGGAAAATCATTAGAGGTATCTGCGTGAGTCCCTTACAAACACACAGAGTAGATTACATATGAAAATGTATGAATGCACTTGATTGGAAATGTAACAATGGAGTGACTCAGTAAGAGTCAGGAATAAGCATGTCAGAAGTGATTGGTAGAATGGGGAGGTGATCTTGAAAATGAAAGCAAAAAAAAGTAGTTTGGGGAAGTAGAAGAAGGGATGATTGTAAACTATTGCCAACAGGTTAATGATATAAGCAGACCAACAGGCTAGAAAATTATCTTTGTAAAAATATTCTTAGTGAATAAGGCAAAGGATGGCTCAGTACTCAAAATGTTGATAGCCTGGTCACCTTAATGTTGGAAAGGAAAGATCAAGTCTTTGATGACACGAAGGGACAATCTGCAGATTTTTGGATGTAGGGTATGTGAGAGCATTTGGAGAAAGAAATATGTCAAAGATGATGATGGAGTTGTACGCTGGAGTGACAGTTATGTGTAGCCTTAATTATAGTAATTCAAAACCACAAAGAGATAAGCTATAAATGTGAATATGCTTGATGTATTATGGTGACAATGTTCATAGGCTACCTTATGAGATCTCTGTAACATCCACTACGTTTACTGCATATTACATGACAATAATACATGCTTGTGTCAAAATTTGACAGAACTTCTGTACTTGATATTCTGTTCTGTGATTAACATACAGCTTTATTTGTGTCTATATTATATCTCATACGTTTTAAACACAGTTTACAAGTTATTGGATGAAAAAGTCTTATTTGTGTTTCTAGCTCTATATCAATTTATTTATTGTGCATTGTAAAATATGAGTGACAATTTCTTTAAGATCTACATTTAACTAGGAAGCTTCTTCTCAGTGTCCATCTAATTTTATGATTCCAACATCATTTATGGGAGCAGCTGGTTTTCATTTGTCTCCTTGAACTACCCTGTCAAAACTTGTACTGGGTCAGAACATGTGTTCCCGTCATGAAAATCCTCCCCTTCAATTCTTTTTACTGTCATTTCAAGTAATCACAAAAGAGACACAAGTTCAGTTAACATTTATAATTTTCACATGTCTTATGTGAAAAAATTTCTGTGACCCATGTACTTCCTCCCCCGTGATGGTAACGGCACAGTAATCTTCATAAGATCCTTTTTGTTATTGCACTATAGGAAACAACCTGGAAAGAATTTTATTCCAAAATTTCCTCTTTCTTTCCTGAGGCCATTTAAAGAAAGCTGAATATTTGCATAGCTCTTATTATAAGACATGTTTTTAACTGTTTTCCAATTAAAGTAATAAAAGTATGTTCAAGGTAAATCAAAAGGAGCTGTTAGATATTTTGGATAATAAAATTCTCTTTCAGCAGGGTGTTTATGTTGCAGAGATTTTATTTTTCAGTTTACTGTTGTAAAATTAATTTGTTTCAATTTTCAACAAGGTTCTTCAGCATTCCATTTTGCTGACTTGAAGCCAGCCTGCTTCTTGCATCTGTGATAAGCAATTAAAACATTTCTACTAAATACTTTCTGAAGTCTTGAAAAATTAAACATGGGATAGTAAAACAAAGGCTGCTTCTAGCACGGACGGGATAAGAACTACTTTAATGGCAATTTAAGTTTGTAATATTTTTAAGAAGGCTGTATTAATAAAGTACAAAAATAAATGAATCTGACTTAAGTTCAAGAGGAAAAAAAGTCAAATTAATGAAATCTTATTTCATCTTTACATATAAAACTTACATATAAAATTTTATGTGTTGATAGACTTGGGGAAAACATTTTGGGAGTTTACTCCTACGATTGTTCTTTTTGAGACTAGAGGGAATTTTACACGCATGCCCTATTTAGAAACAAACAGTTTTTTGAGCAGCAAAGCTCATGATATCCAGTCTCTCATAGTTCAATTTTTTACCAGCTAACAGTTATGACCACAGTTTTTCCCCCAGTTGAAACATTCATCCCTTTTCTTTCTCTCTTTTGTGTGTTGATACTCTAGCATTTCAAAGGCCTGCCCTTAACCTTCTCCAAGGGAGATACAAGTAGTATCCATCTTCCTTATTAGGGTACCTGTTTCAGTGGAGCAAATAGGAATTTAGTGTCTTTGAAAGTGTGGCCACGTCAATTCTTGTTGGACCTGACCTACACATTGAGAAATACATAGGTGAAGCAGAATGCTTGTGTACATGCATTCACACAAAGTAAAATCTTGCAGGCGTCATTTATATTTTTATTTATAGTAGAATATGCTGGGTTTTCTAATACTCCCCTAAATATTAGAAGTTAGTGCAATAGGCACAAAAATGCTTAAAAAAAAAAAAAAAGATAAATTCTTGATGATTCAAGCGTCAAATAATCTTTGTAATTTGTTGGATATATTAAGGTTAATATTTCTGCAACATGCCAAATATAAAACACATTTTATAATTTTAATAACATGTTGCTGAGATTCTTTCAAAAAATGCACCAAGACTATTACAATTTAAAACTGAGGGATTTCTCTAGGTTAGAATCTGTGCAGCATAAAATTCACCTTTGACTTTAACAAAGATAAATGGCTATGCATAAACCCAGCTTCTTCCAGGAACTGGCTAAATAGGAACGAGTAATTACTGTGTATCAAAGTATCACTCTTTAAACTAGTTGCTTTTTCTGCTGTAGTTATTGCTAATGCTAAAATGCATCTTGTCCGTCCAAGCTCTTTGACTTTAATCATAATACCATAGGATTCTCTTTTTACTTCCATGAACTGATTGTGAATTACATATGTAACGGTCACTTATGGATACATTGAGGTCAACAAGAAACATGTTTTGCTAGAGGTATTCTACTGCGCATCTTGAATTTTGAGAAAATTTAGAACTCTCTTGATTTGTATGAAAGCTTGAGCATTCAAGTTTTTCCCAAATTCACATCTATATATTTAATGTGGGATGCTGCTACTGAGAATCTGTGTTGTCATCCGCAAAATATTTATTTAACTTTATTTAAGTCTTACAGGATATAGCCATTGGTATTTGGAAACTTTCATTTTGACACTTCGTTTTTGCATATTCAAGGTACCTCCTCACAGGGTTATGGAAGGCATGATCCTCTTTCATTTCTTTATTTTCCTTATATATACTCTGTAGCGTGGAAAAAAAGAAATCTGCAAAGAACTTGTGTGTGTAAAGTTCTTGGTGTTACCACTTAAGTCTCATAGCTCCAATATGAGGTGATTCACATACATCTATTATCTTCATGATCTCCTAATTAATCTCTGCCATGTTGCTCTGAGTTCCTGAGAGAAGAATGAGAAAACTAGGTCACATTCAATTCTTTTGTCTCTCCTATTAGAGTTAACTTTTTTTTTTCTCCCCAGTGTTTTAATGGTGTTTTGTTAATGTAAGATTGATCCAAAGTGTTATTTTGGTGAATTTTGTGCAAAGCATTTTTGGATGAACTGGGATCAGACCAGAATTTTGCAGCCAGGAGTTCTGAGTTTGGTGGGAAATTACCTTTCCAGATAATTCTCACACGTTCTCTAAGAATCCCAAACTTATTCCCATTAAAATATTTCCATGCCAGAGAGATAAAAGTTGAATTCCAAACATGAATGAGAGGCTTCCAAGAAACTTTTCCAGACTTAATTTAAATTATCATTGAGGTGAAGGGAAAGTGAAAGGAGAGGAAGAGAGGTTTCTGCATGCAAGAATGTGGGGGTGTTCACAACTCCAAGTATGTGGAGTTCTGAAGTCATGGGAGTATTATCATGCTGGCAGCAGTATTATCTAAATCTTCTAATTCTTTATTAAGTAAAATGCATTACACTGTTTAAGTCTTTCTTTACTTTTTTAATGCTTTTTAGTTGTGAGAATATACTGAGATTACTTATACATGTCATGTTTCCTCTTTTGTTTCTGTAAGGCTCCTTTACTGGTGCTTGTCAGAGACCAGATTCTGGGTTTGCTGTACTCTGCTTTCACATGATAGTACTTACAAGTCTTGTAATGAGGATAGAGCAAGTCAGAATATTGCAATAAGTGGGCATTACAGTGCAGCTATTACAGGGCAGTAGTTGCTTTAGTAGAAATCTATGCGGAGTCTCATAAGAAGTTATTATATTGCCATTACAGTGTCAAAGCAATCTCTAAGCTAGTCCATGGAGACCACATTATTATGTCATAATAGGAGACTATGCCTTTGCACTAAATGGTTTCAGAATAAGTCTACAGAGACCTAATTATATTGCCATTGCTGCTTGAGAGGATTGTTTAACAGTAAAGCACTTTCTGCACAAGCTCACTTGCAATGACAAAATAAAACGAAATTATGACAGTGTATTTTCTGCTAAAAAAAAAAGAAACAAATAAAGCAAAATCAATTATCATGTCAGATTAAACCATAAATACACAGTAAATGCTGAATTTACAGTCAACCTAACTTAACTCTGACTTCCTGTAACTAAAATGCACAAATAAATAACAGTTGTCTTTAAATTCCCACAGCAAATAATTTTTTAATTGTGAAAACTGTTTGTATTCATACAATACTACAATAACTCTTCACAGTTTTATGCCCCTGTAATAATGATATGATTGGTTTCTAAAGGACCAGCTCCTGTTCCAATTTATTTAATGCATCCGATGTTCCTAAACAGAACTTTTGATTGAAGTATTAAGTGGTCAGTAGTAGTTTAAATTACAAATTTATGCGTGGTTCTAAACATATGGCTATTACCAAATTAATTTTAATATATATTTTTGGATCTTCATCCAGATAGAGAACAAAGTTATTGCCATGAAAATTAGATTAATATTAATAACAATGTACACAAAACTTTTCCCAAGACAGAGGGCAAAACAAAGATGAGATCAATTCTTGCAAATGTTTATTTAGAGTGCCTCTCAGACTATGAAGATGTTATTCATTACGTGTTCTGTAGATGCAGTGTCTCCCTTAAATTGGTATGGAAAATCGATACTCTGAGTAGGAGAAAAGACACTCTCCTCTATAAATCACAAGTGTAGACTTTAGTGCTATAAATTTAATACAGAAACAATGAAAACAAAACAAATATCTCTCTGCCATTTTTTTTAGTTAATAAAGAAAAAGTATAAAGGTTTTATAGAATAATATGAACTTGAACTCAATCAAGGTTCAGATTATCCTGCAAGAAAAAATAAAATCTAAAATTAAATTTATTAAATATTCACATGCAGGCATTTGCCTGTAAATAAACCTTTCAATTAATATATATATATGTTTAAACAAGTTTCAGTTTATAAAAATCTGCTTTTTATATATATAGTTGACTTCTATGTATCTGTAGAAGTTTTCTGTCACTTAAGTCTTCATCAGCTAAATGGAGGAAGCTGAAATGGGGCACAATTAGTTCTACAAATTGAAGAGTTGGAGAAAATTGGTTGGAGTTAATAAAGCTGGGGTTTAGAGAACAGTAAAGGGAATATAATACTCATCAAGTAATCAATCAACCTTAGCACATACAGTGCTAATTCTATCTGTCTAATATATCTATTTTGGTATTTATAATGTATCTATCATTGTGGTATCTAGATACCATGTGTCAGATTTAGCAAGCCTCATTAAACATAGTATAAAACTTAAATTCAAAATAAGGTGATAACTGTTTTCTATGATACAAAAACAAAGATGTAAATTAAGGAAGTTCTTTGTTCGTAGTTAATGTACATTAAATGCACATACTTTCATCACTTGTTCAGATACTGAAGAAAAAAAAATTATTCATTTACTCACGGTAGTCTGAAAAATGAGATGAATGAAATAATCTGTGACCTGTAAAAGTAATTGTTAAGGCACAGTCAAGTGTGGATTTTGCAACTGTAGAGCTTTGCTCAATGTAAGCTGAGGCTAACGTAAGAACATAATGATTTACCAGTAAGCTCCTGATTACATTGCTATTGCATAGACTCACAGAGGACAAGGGACAACATTACTTATATTAAGACTAACAGATTAAGGAAGACTGTGTTAGTGGGAAAGATCTGGTAATGATGTTTATGTAAAGGAAGAAGAAAGGCTGTATGTTTAAGGGTGGAATAATATGGAAGGAAGTGTTGGGAAGGAGATATTCTTACCTCTTGCTTACATAGCTATTGAGTAATAGCAAAATCACTATAATGTAATGACATGTAAGATATCACATAATGGCGATGTAAAGACTAAGCTCTTCTTCTCAAAGGAATATGGATGGAATATTATCATTTTAATTAAAAAAAAAAAGAAAAAAAAATAAATAGGCTTGGCTAAAAAAATTGGAAACTGCCCTTTAGGGACAAATCTGGAAATGATCAAGGACAGACTTTAGAAAGAGAGTCCCTCCTTTAGCCTGTTTGCAGCAATGTACTCAGAATTTCAATGAATGAAGATAACCTCCATTCTCATTTAAAATAATGTCCTGGACAGGGGAAAAAAAAAAAAAAAACAACTAAGAATCACTTGACATCATTTCTGTAGGACAGTACTATCAAAATAGCTGGGTTATTAAAAACATTTACACACGCAAACATTAATTTTTACAAGAATCTCTCTTCCGTCATCTTTTTCCTCTTTCCTCCCCAGCCAATTAACTATAAATTGAGTTAAGGAATACATCCTTGTAATACTTATGCTGTCATTTCAAACAAACACTCTGATCCATAGAAAGAATGACAAATGTTAGCTTTTCACAGCCTCTTCATTTTCATAGTTAAATATTGTACTATACTCACTTGTTCATCATTTGACCCACAGATCATACAACAAGTAGATATCTGTGCTTTGCTGCTAATACACCTGTGAGAGATATACCTATATGATATAGTGCTGAAATAAGGTGGGTGGTATTTTCCAAGTTTGCCGTTTCTATTTCCAATACCCATGCGGAAGTCTTATCCCATCTCCCAAAGCTCTTGCTAACAAAAACCACCTTATGTTAAAATCACTAGTCTGTCATGGTGCAGTTCTGGTCCTTCCAACATTCAGGACATCTATGCTTAACACAGTGAGCCGTAAAAGGAGCTTTGAGTTATTTAGTCCATTACACTGCCAAAGGGCAGAACCAACAGTACCGCATTGACTGCAGCCAGAATTCTTGCAGATAAATCCCCTTGGCTACTGTCAGAATTAAATCTATGTTTTCTAATTTTCAGTGGTGTGGGTTTTGCTTCTGGTAGGGCACAAAACATTTTGTGCAGTCTTAAACTCACTGTTTTACTTTTGTGTTTGGAAGACTGAACTGGTCATTAAATAAAAGCCAAGATATGGCAGTTCTTCCAATGTTAGAGTAATACTGGCAAATGGTAATATTGGAACAAGTTTAAGGAATGCCTACTTCGTCGTAAAATGTATATTTAAGAGCTTATGTTTTCCCCTCATTTCCCAAGTATAACCTGTACTATATTGTGGCAATGGAATATTATCATCAGCGTTTTCAAGAAATAGACCTTACAAAGAATTCTGAACATTCGATTAGAGGAAAATCTGGAAGTCGTAAAGGACAGATGTAGTAGAATAGTATTTCTTTGACAATTAATTTGGCTTATAAAACATCTTTCACAAACCTTTTAGGGTATTGTAAATGTTCAGTGAATATAAAACCAATGTAATTATCTAATTGAACTGAATCATTGAGTGCGGTAATTCTATGCACATTTTTCCTAGAATATGTTGACTTCATATTGAAATACATGGAAGTAATTTTGCTTCTTTCTGGTTGTTTCAATTATCAGAACTTGTTATTTTTAGATCCAAGAATTTTGCCCGTGCTTTGCAAAGTGTGCTCTTACTGCACATTGTACCAACATTTTTAACTGACAGCATGAGCTCTTTTGGATTCTGGGAAGAGAATAGATTGTTACCTACCAAATCGGCAATTATGAGCTAGAGAACTACTGTTCTTTGCTACAGAGGCAATGGCTGCTCCAATGTTCATTAAGATATGAATCTTTAAAACGAAAGAATTCCTGCCAGCAATCTAAATTTTACCTTATTTAGTGAAAGACTACTTCTGTTTGTTTTCTCGTTTCCTTTTAAAATTGTCTTTTGCATCTAATCAACTGAATTAAATTGTGCAATGAACACAGTTTTTCAAGACAAAGGATTTCATAATGATCCTACAAAAATATTCTGATCCTTACCTCCTGAAATAAACAATCTTTCTGAAGCATTAAAACTTATTTTAGGAAAAATATTATAATTATAAAAGTCATTAGGCATATAGCTCACATGTAAGTTACATTCAAAAAGACTGCAAGGCTGATGACTGAAAACTGGGCAAATGCTAGAATTAAGGTTACCTGCACAAATGAATTCAGTCCAGTGTTTATTTGGATGCATTATACTATGCATAGTGCATTTAATACTATACACAGTGATTAATAAAGCAGTTATCCAATAGTTTAAGTCTTAAGGTTTAACCTGAATTCTATTATTTCCTAACTTCAGGACCTTCATTTTGCAACCTGATAGGATATTATTTCATGTTAGATGTGAATGTACTCTAAGCAATAACTTGTTTTATTGGAAAACCTTAATTACATAAGCAAGAGTTTGGCCACTAAATACTAATTCCTGCACGGTATATTTTAGGATTGGTACCTTCTAGGACCACAGGACAGCTCTTAGAAATCTGAGCTCTAAGATACAAGTTTCTTACTGCTTTTAACATCTGAGAATATAAACTTCGATATAATTGCATACTATAATTAGATTTTGCCCTAGTGTAGCATTTATTCACTTTTAAAAATGTACAAAACACTCCAAAAAACACTTAGAAAAATCTTCTCTGGGGTCAATGAAAGACATACGGCGTTCATTCTAATGTACTTTTTCCAAAAACACTATCTTACAAGAACTGCATGTCTGATGTGAACTCTGTCCAAACTCTTCAGAGACTGACAATACTATTTTGGCATCCATAATGTTGGTGAAGTCAGATACAAAATCTCTTGAAAGCCAAAGAGGGCTTTTTCTCCCCTTTTTTATGTATTATGGTATTTTTTATTATTTGTTATTTTAGAATGTTTCCTACCTGAATAAGTGCTATTGAGAATGCAGAAGCTGTACAGACACAAAATCAGTTATTTGCCAAGGAAGTTTTAATTATATTACCCTTGAAGTTTTATATATTTTAATATATTGCTTTTAATACAAAACTCTAACTTTACCCATAAAAGTCTAATTTCTGCCTGATAAACTCTCAAATTAGTTTCAGATAATTGCTTTTTCAGTCTTCTCACATACATCTACTGTGAATTTTTTACAGCTCACTGAGCCATTTCAAATTATGTCTGGTTTGTCTTGCAAAATAAAAATGAGAATAAAAATGAGTGATTAAAGATGTTAAGTGTTTCTGTATCCAAACCTTTGTTTTTACTTTCTGTGTTACAAATATTTTTCATTTGACTTTTTTTTCATCCATAATGTCTTCAAGAGTCATGCTGAAAGGAAAAAGGACTAGTTGTGGTATGCTGCGCTATACATTACGTAGTCTTTATATAATATGTTGTTTAATGCTTAAGTGTCAGTTAAGCTTTCAGGTCCTGCCCTTTCTGATCCCCAGGACCTGCATTAGCTATGCTAACGTACATTTGGTTTCCAAACAGGCTCAGAGGTCTACACCATGAATATATGATGGCAGATTTTACACTCATACTTTTAGTAAAATTTCTAAAATTGTGGCAGAAAATGCATGCAATTTAACATCTTTTTACTTCCATCAACACACTGCTATTAGGAATTTTTCTGCATATTAGTCCTCTTATTTATTGTACTCTTACATGTTTGTGTATTCTCTTTGTCATTCTGCTTTCACTTTGTGTTGGCTCATTTAAACTCCTGAGATTCACTTTTTCTTTGGTTTAACATACAAGACCTGCAGTATGTTTGGATGTCACTTGTGATAATTGCACTTCCCTCCATTTGTTAATTTATTAGTTTTCAGACTAAACATTGAATAAAACCATTATCAAATTAATTCCTTTCTAATGGTAGTAGCAGGGGACAGAAAACTGAACTGGCATAAAGAAAGGCTATGATAAGATTTTTAAAGTGTTTCCATGGATTCAGGACTCTTCTCACTCACGTACAAAAGCTCCTTCAAGCTCTACGTCCTTAAAATCAGAGCAGGTTATTAGGAGCTTTTCCTCTGGCATTTAATAGGCAGATATGTATTTCTAGAGATCTTTTCATCAAATTCTAAACAAATATATCTGTATTTACTTATATAACAAAGAGATAGTAGCATCAAACAACATGCTAAACTGAAAAATACATTTATTACATTTGTTTTCCTTGTCAGTAATTCCGCAATTCTTATTCCAAAGTCTCTTAGTAGAATTATTGCCATTTTAATTTCTTTGGGACCAGAACAGCACTTAATCTCTATCCATTTCAGCTCTACCCACCTCACAAATACTCATGTATTAGCACAGCTTTCTGTCAAAATCCTCGTTACCTTCTGTGTTTCAGGAACAACCCTTGCGTTAGGCCCCCTCTGTTTTGCACTTCTTTCATCTCTATGTGATAGAAACAAGCTTTCCTAATCATTATTTTTCTCTTTCACATTGTTGGAAATATTTTGCTTGTTGCCCTTTTAATCACTTTTCTCCTTTTGTGTTGTGTAATATTTTGTACATTTACAGTATGTTTAATCTGAGATCACAAAGATCATTAATTTAACAGTCTTGCTGTGAATGTACATTACGTAAATAGTATGAAAAAGGGTGAGGTTTTCAACTCTTATTTTTAAAGAAATGTGAATCTAATAAACATCTACTAATTAGCATGAAGGCTTACTGGGTAAGTACTAAGCTATAAAAAGGTCTCATAACAGTAATCTTAGCTGCTAGCATTGTTTGGAACACATAACTGATGAGAATTTTCTGATGGAATAGCTTTAAATTGGCTGTCAAAAAATAACTAATCACTATCAAGAATAATAATTTAGAATAAGATCATTTCTGGTTTAAGAATTATCTTTATTTCTTACCGTGACTGATATGGTTTATACATATAATATATCATATGTTAATGGGATAAAAAGAATGGGGACAGATGGTTTGCACTTTGTGTGTACTCAACATTTGGATCGCAATAAGCGTAGGCTAAACACCATAACTAATATTCCTCCTTTCTCTAGAAATAAGAACTGAAATGAGATTACAGTCCAATTATGTGGGATTATGCAATATGTTTAATTTTAGCATTATGTGTCTGCATAAAAGAAAAAAAAAAGTCATGATGATTCTGGGTAATGTAACAGTATTCTTCCAGTTTACTTGTTATGTGAGATAGCTTGTTAGATTTATAACTAACAGGAAAATACCTAAAATGTCTTATGATAAAAACTCAAGCTGATTCCGAGTTAAGTCAAAATAGACTGATATTTCTTAATACAATGAAAACTGAACCCTTTAGAGAATTCTCGGAGAGATTTTTTTTTACTAGGGGGTGTGTTTGGGAGTGGTTTGTTTTTTTTTTTTAGAGAGACACACCTTTCTTTTCTTTTCCAAAGAAGTAGATCATTGCCTGTAGAAGAACTCCCCAGTTCAGAGGAATTTAAGCACAATGTGGAGTCATGGTCATAGAAAAATTATAGCTTCAAGAGTAACCTCTAAAATATTATGATAATTACTTCTTTAATCCTTCTCCTTTTAACAGTTTTCCTTGTTGCATATCTGCAAATATACAGCATTATTATAATAAACAACTCGTAGCGCTCCACAGGGATACTGTTACCCCTTTAGGATGGAATAAATAATATAAATTTTAATGATATTTTAACAAATGCTGTGATGTTTACTCAGGTACATAATGGGCTACCACACTGGGAAAAGTGAGTATAAAGGAAGATAAAAGATATTCTTGATAGAATTTTCATGACACAGAATTATTAGAGGATGCACATTTTTTTTAGCTTTTCTAATTCAGCTTCCATTTCTAGCAGATGGCAGATTTTATTCTTTAGAATTCAATTATCCAAGTAGCTAATTAGAATTTTGAGATATTAGAAGTATAGAGCCTTAATCATAAAATCTTTTGGAGTAGCAAGTTTTTGCACAATGTATTTATAATATTATGGCTTGTCCTTACAAGATGTAGGCCAAGCCCTCCCCATATTTAAGTGCAATTTAGAGTGACATATATGGGTGATGATTTCCTCCTAAAGAACACTAGTATGTTTAGTATGTTGTGCATGTTGGAAATTCACTCTCTTGCTGACTATAGTTGCCTCTAATTTAAGAAGACCAGAGACTTCTACTGTAAGAATTATAGAATATTCTCTTCAGGGTTTTCATGAATAATCAAAAATTATCCATTATATGGAAAGATTAATTTAGCTGAATAAGCTTTAGGATGCTTGGAGTCGTTTTCAAACAAAATCTGAAATCAAGATGTTCATCCATTCATTGCATTCAGCTGTGAGGGGAAAAAATACATACCAGTATAAATCATAAAATACTCAGTAATTATAACACCTTCTGCAAGTCTTCATAGATGGTTAAATTAGAAAATACAGGATTATCCTTTTTTTAAGTACTTTAATTATTAAATTAGTAGCATTTCTGATGCAGAAATCCTCAATATGAAAAAAAATATTTGATTCAATATGATATTAAATATCATATAATGATACAATATAATGATAATAAATGATGTATGCATGTGTACATGCAGATGTGTGAGCATGTGTTTGTGTGTCCTAAGTAGACAGATTTCATAACGTGAGCCTCTTCCAAAGGCAAATATGGCTAGCAGACTCTTCGGTTTTCCCCTATCCCAAAAAAGGAGAATCAGAATGCTGGATTTGCCAGGTTTCTGAGATAAAGCGTTTGTGTTAGATCCAAGATCAAGATTTAAGCAGATTGCAGTCTAATCTTTACTAAATAAAATTAAATTCTCTGTAGATGCAAATTAAGTGTATTTGGAACAAATTAAGTGTTGGTTGGAACATAGTCTGTTGCCAACGAAATTGTTTGTTTCTATTTAACATAAATCTGCATGTGCATAGTCTTCATCTTGGCAAATTATGACTGTAAAAGTAGGAAATATAGAACTGGTAAATATTGCCTTTTAAGCCACACCAAAAATCTCCCTTATTCAAAAGCATTATCAAGATTTAAGAAAAGATGTAAGATAAATGAGAACTGTTCTTGATAAGAACAGCCAAAACTTTTACAAAAGTAAGGAATTGGAAAAGGTTTTCAGAAAATAGAGGGAAAACAAATTTTCCCTTTGTAATTCCAATATATTTTTTTTTATCAGCTTCTAACAAAAGCTAAAAATGCGATATGAAAGCCATGTGTGTGGACAAGAACACCGGTTGCCAGATGAAAATTTTATACCTGCTTAGACTATTCTGTGAATGGAAAACCCATGAGTAAATAACTTTTTAATGGACTCTGTATTTATTTTGACAGAATATTTACAAGCAATTTTTGTTTTGGTCATAACACTATTTTTGAAGTGTCCATGTATATACTGAGAATAGTTTTCTAGAACTCTTCAAAGCTAATACTTTTCTATTTCAGATTAATTAATCAGTTATAATTTTGTCCTATGCCATTGTTGAGTTTATTGATGGTATACAAACACTTGACTTTCAAATACAATGACAAAATGTGATATAGAAAGCATGCTCTCTATTAATTAATTCTAACAAACTTAATCTGTCAGATGTTCATAGAAAGCAAATACATATGGCTATGGATGATTAATTTCAGATTGCAAATTAGTAAGAATGGTTTTTTTTCAGGGTTTTTTTGTGATTAGTTCTGGATAATCAATACCTACTGGTAATTATTTTAGATAATGAAACTGTCAATTTTTGTTCCCCTAATTTATTTTGGCAGTCATTTCTACTGGAGTTTTGTTTATTTTTTTAATTAAAATTTAAACAAAGTTTTTAATCAGAAATCTTGGCTTTTTGCTTACTCTGAATTAATGTCCGTGCAAAATAATGGAACAAGATTTTAATTACATTTTGACTTATATGTGACTTTGGCCAATGATTAGGCCCATAATTTGCAGTGTAATTTTGAAGAATGAAACTGCTGAAGCAGATATTGCTGTGATATTTACCCATGCAACTCTCAGTATTGTGAAAAATCCTTTTAGTTTTTTTCTTTTTATGTTCCTATGAAAGAAACTAAATTCTGCTGTAGCTTTAAGTTTCCTTTTTTGTAACAGAGAGCTGTCTGGCTTTTCTGTGAATTAATATGCAGACCAAGGCAAATTACTGACCTTGTGTATGGTTCCTTTTCCCACTTACAGGTTTCTCCCTCTATTTTTCCCTCATCTTGGTTTCTCCGAAATAGTCACTAAGTCATTACTTTCGTGAATGTAAGATGAGCTCTCACAGGAAAGTTCTAACATTCCCCAATGGTTTTCTGTGATCAAACTTTACACCATGAATTCGAGCATTTTCCTCTTTTTGCTTCCTTTCTAACAAAAAAAACCCAAGAAGGTTCTCCATGATAGCAAGTAGTTACATGTACCTATACACATATATATACCCGTAAGAGAGCAAATAATTTTTCAGGAATCTGACTTGTATGAAATAAAAGGCCAAACAATTGAAACTACTTATTTGCTGCAAAGGTATTGATATTTTTATTTATGTTTTATAAAATCTGACTTTTAATCTCATTTTTAAGCAAGTGCCTGTTTAATGGACAGGATTATAAGGTTTCAGGATCCAGGGGGAAAAAATAGGCAGTAGAAAGGAAGTTTGGAGTTATGAAATTTTCTGACTTCAACTGTTAGGAAAGCATATAATAATCACCACTAATGTCACCACTAAAGATCACAAGTCACCACTGAATTGTGTGATTGTTTTTATATACACTGGCTATGCCTTTGAAGGCAGTATCTATAATTAGACAGTACAAAGAAAGTGCGTGTTTTTTAAAAAAAAAAGAAGTTGTTTAAGAGCTGATGCTGAAGTAAGTTCAAATATAAAAAGCAGATTTAAAATAACACTTTGCTGTAATGAGTAGAAATCATGACAGGAGAATAAAGCATAAGAAAATATCCTTGGGGCATAAGTGAGATGATTAAAAATATCATTAAAGCTAAAGCATCTGTTTGAATCCTTTGTGAGACACCCAATTCACCCACATGCACACATAAATGAGGGCTCAGTTTACTAATGCTGCAGTTTGAACACTAAATATAACATGCTTTGCATTTAAAGAACATACAGATTAAATATGAGATGCCTGTAATACAAGGGAGCCTGCAGTAATGATACGCTGTGGATTTAAAGATTGTATGTAAACAGGCAGATGTCCAAAGCGAGCAAATGTTCATTACAGAAAATTTCACATCAGGCATCTATTTTGTACCACTAAAGTAAAATGAAGAGTATTTTTTAAAGGTTTGCAGAGAAAATAAAATTTATTAGCAAAGATCAGCAGAAAGGTGGCAGATGCTATCCTGATAATCTGTCAGAACAAAATACAGCAGGCATGGGGCACCTGCATTCAGCGGGCCAGATCCCATCTGATGTTAAGGCGAGGTTGAGACAGAGCCCTGTGATGCAGAAGATCGTCTTCATTCTACGGGAAGAAACTGGGGACTGCACGCACATACCCACAAAGGAGAAAAAAACAAGATGGAAATACAACTTCCGTCTTATAGATATTAGATATTTAACGCATATACCTTTGCTTTCTTGGTCCAGATAAAGCCTAGTTTAATCTTTTTTGCAGAACATACAAGTGTATGAATCTCTCCTTGAATCTATAGTATTATTTTAAGTCATTAGTATCCCAAATAGCACTGCCTGTTGCCATTAGTGCTCCCCATTCACATGGGATGTCTGTACAGACCCCAGTCCACTATACAGCCAGCTCTTGTCTGATTATCAGCTACTTTATTATTGATTTTAAATTATTTCATTAATTTAGAATGGAACTGAAAAGATCATTTCAGAATAGGATTTTTTTAATGCCTTTTTCTATAGATGATTACCCTGAAGCTAGTTAAATAGACAAGATATAAAAATGAAGAAAGAGTAAAAACACATTACTTTCAAACTTACCATAGAAATCATTGAAAGAACAGAGGAGATCATCTATGGTCACCTGGGAGTATCTAATTTGAGGGGAAAAAAAATAAATTTCAACTTTTTTTTAAATGTAGGTTCAGAAATTCAGTATTTTTCAACCAGCTTTAAACTTCATTTAAAGGTCAGTGTACATGTCTGTCCTTAACTGCAGCTGGTCAAGTAAATCAAGAGAACTAATACTTAATGTATTCTGATAAGGCACAGATTTTTGTCTCCATTTTGGGAGGAAAAAGTCCAAATTGGATGTAAAATCACTAACGTCTGGATGTACTTATAGAGTGATTGCAGGAGCACAAGGCACACTTAGGCCTCTTCAGATTTTCTAGATTAATACTTGGTTTTAGTGTGCTTAGAATTTTCACATAATGTCTTTTACCACAAATTAATTCATTCTTTCTTGTGTGAATGCACAGGAATGACAACTGTGGAGTCTTTATCCACCTTCTCCTTGTCTGCCCCATCATTAGTGAACTGCTGAAGATTATCTGATGCAGCCTCCTATTTGAAGAAGGATCAGGTCTTGCTGAGCCGAACACTGAAAATCTCCCAGGGTCAGATTCAACCACTCCTAGTGCTTCATCAACCTACTTGTAGTTCAGTAAAACCAGAGATGAAAGTTAATGGCAGAGAACAGAAAAAAAGGTAAGCCTTCACGATTCTCAAGCTTCTTTGAGGCAGAAGTCTGTCTCTGGTGGGTTGGGCCTCTTCATATATTATGTACAGGAAGAGAGTTTGACTTGACTCCTTCTCCTCTCCTTTAAAGTGTCATTCCCTCTCTCCCAAGATAAGGCTGAAAGTACAACATTTCAGTGTGATGTTATTATCTGGGAACGAGCAAGGTGAGGATAGCACACTTTGAAAGAAAATCATTGCATCAGAAATACAGGAAAATAATGCTAAAGTGTTTCAGAAATTTCTATTCTTAGCACTTCCACAGATTTTCACTGAAGTGAATGCAGATACCCAGACTGGTTTTGGTAAGAGTTGGAAAAGGTTCTGAAAGAGAAGTGTCTTCCTTGAAATAGCATAATGTGCGAGGCAATAATATGAGCTGTACAGAAAGCTTGTAGCTGGATCTTATTCAAATAGATCTAGACTGATTTTTAACCCTTCCTCTATGATTAGAACAGTTCATTGGTTTAAAATAAGAGAACATATTTTTAGGGTAGGTGTTCTTAATTCTGTGCCTTTAAAAAGAATTTCTAAAAAAATGAAAACATTTTGCCAGTTTTCTAGTCTTCAAAGATAAAAAGACTTCATCTGTGTCCTATCTTTAAAAATATATGTTAATCCTTAAGAGTTCCTGCACATGAATGACAACTCTCAAAGCTAATGAAAGGATAGCTAGAAAATTCCTCTTAGTCACGGTTAAGCCTCTTTGCACAGCAAAACCAAGAGTTTAAGAATGCAGTTACCCTAATTTTTTGATCTGCTGAACGCCCTCTGCTGATATATAAGTCTAATAAGATTTGATCACGATTCTGTAAACTACTTTCAAAAGGTCCACAGAATAATGATTCCTTTCCCCTAATGGTTTAACACTTTTGTAACATATGTTTTTGAAACATGACAAGAAAATAGAGGTATTCTTGTAAATTCCCAGCTTCAAGGGTGGAGTATCATGCTAACACAAGCAGAGCTACATTTCCTTTTCATGATAATAAATACTTAATTTGTAGCATTACAAGCTATCAAAGCAATCAATCCTTCATACTTCATCCTTTCTGAAGTAAGGCGCATTAATAGTTAATTTCATTGGAGTCTTGCATACAGTCAAAAGACGGTTCTGTCTGTGCTGTAAATCACCAGCAGCTGCAGAACGTATTTCAGAACTCTGTACATGTTCCACTTATGCTCTATAGCTGGTTCTACTCTGCTATCAGGGCTGCATTTCTTTAGTGATCAGTAATTGATCATCTGTGATTTGTGTTTATTCAGTTGGGGCTTCTGGTATTAATCTGTGCTTTTATCTTCAAGCCTCTGCTCTCCTCATTTTGTGTTGGACCTTTTGGAAACCTCTGCCACAGCTTCTCGTTTTCTTCAATAGCCTTCGAGATCTGACTTCCCAATAAAGAAGTCTTATTAAAACAGCCTAGTCATACATACATCCTTATCCTAGGTCATTGAATAGTTCTCTCTACAAAGTAATAGTCCATTAAAATATACATTTATATGTATAGCCATAAAATATGTGGTAACTGCTTGTTTTTAATATCTATTAGTTACAGCAGTATCATCCGTATGTTATCAAAATTGCCTTACAACAGCATGAACAAAATATTGTTTACTGCTAGAAGCAGACCACACAGCAGTTCAAGTTTCTTGCCTCGGTAATTCTTCATTACTGTCATGTTAGGTCTTTTTTGCACGCTGTATCCAATACCAGGATATGTGTTGATTACATTCTTCGCTAGTTCAAAGAGGTGATTGCATGAGTTAGGGAATTTCCCATGTGCTTTTTGCATTCAACTCTTAGGTTCAGGGTCCTGCCAATCTGCTGACAAGAGAGGGCAAACAACAGTCCCAGAAGTGTCATGATGGAAAAATCAGAAGGGGTACAAGTTGTTTTCTGTTTAGTTTTTTACAGTCTTGTGAAGTGTTACAGACCTTTGCACACACGTGATACACATGGCTTTGGGCTAGTTCCTAACTGCATAAGAGCTGACAAAAAGGCAATCCGTAGCATTGCCTGTTCTGCGGACAGAGAATTAAAATTGCCTAAACTGTCGTTTTTTCAGTCGTTAAAACTGACTTGAAAGAAATTAGATGAACAAAAGTAATCGTAGTGTTTATATAGGATATATTAACAGATCTTCAATAGTAGTGTCACTTCCAAGCATTCATGTATAATTGCATGAAAATAAAAATAAACACTGCTGATAAACTTTGCTAAAAGGAGTGCAGCCACCCTCTGATACTTTTAGGCCAGAATCCCAAAGGCTGTAATAATTATACTTAAGTGTTCCCAGAGTATTTATACGTGTTTCTTTTAAAAGGAACAGATTTTTGCCCTTAAGGTCCACTTGAGTTGCAACGATTTTAATTAGTGACACACACAGCTTAATTCAACTTATTCTACATCCATTTTTAGGAGTGTATAAATCAGCTAACAACTCTCCATAATCAAGGAGCTGAAGGTGTATGTATAGTGATATGGATTTAACAGAACAATTCTCTTAACTCAGACAGGGGACTCTGATTCTGGGGCAGACGTGATTACCGTATAGTCTATATCTTTAACGAAACCACAGGTTGAGCCAGTTTAGGGTAAAGGGCATTGATCAGATCTAATTGACTTGGGCAGGCATGACAGGTTTGGGCTTTTTAGTCAAGGTTCCTGACTGAACCAAATTCCTCTGAGGGACTTAGATCAGATCTGTATAGCAATTTTCTCATGTCCTTCTGCTGGCTTCCCTTCAGTTTTTCAAGTGCTTTGCGAGATACAGGGCCACGGATTTTTCAAAGGAGCTGTAATTCCCACGTTGCTGTATTTGCAGGTGTGTGTGACACTAAGCTGTTTGTTTTGGTCCCTATTTTATCTTATTCAACATTCAGCTTTAAAAGTGTACATGAGAATGATAAATTAGACCCTGGGTGAGAAAGGACAACTGTGTTCCCAAAAACATGACAGGATGGTTATGTCTGGGTGTTCTTACACCATTTTGTGGTTTGAGCTGCTTCTCTTCCCCTCTGTTCCTTACTCTTCTGACCTCTTCACCTCACCACTGGAGCTTTGCTAACGCTTTCTGTGTTAAAGGTATTTGATAAACTCTCATACAAAATTTATGACTGTAAACAGATTCTTCAGCGTCAGACAGAAGACTTTCCTGCCTTCCTCTTCCTTTTTCTGGGCTATGGCTTTTGCATCCTAACACAGCCTACCTAGGGAGCACTCATTCCAGGTGCATCACAAAAAGTATTTCCTGGTTGCAGACTTTTGCACACTTTCATACACTTAATGCTGTTGGTGTTTTCTGTACTTACTGACTGACTTATTTACAGTCGTGCCTCCTAAACAAAGTAAATAAGCCTATGTAAAATTAATTTAGTTCAGGCCAGCTCTTCATGATTCTCTGGATTAAAAAGTTAAATCATTCTAGCAGGATTTCAGGACATCACTTGATGTAACAGTGCAATATAATCATCACTTACACAGGCAGAAAAATTTTCATTGTGCTATCTCCTGTTTGGTAACATTAACAGCCTATAAATCACATTATAACATACACACATGAATGAGTGAAGCAGGAATAGGGGTAGCTGTAATCTCAGTACATTTGTTATCTTTTGAATACTGATAAAAAATTGAACTTATCGTGGACTTGAGTGTCTCTGATTTTGTAATGGAATGTTTAGTTTGTTGCATTTCAAAGAAACATCATATTTTCTTTAAATTTATATAGACTAGCTTCATATAATTATAGTATATTAAACTATAAAAGAATCTAGAGACATTGTTCTGAAGATCCGTATGTCTCTTTTGTTTACTGGGAAATCATAGCACAGAAATGTTTTTGGTTATCAAAGTTATATTATCATCAACAAACAATTGAAATAAATCTCAGGTCAGTGTTTTGACTATGTTCTCTAAATTCACAATTTACATTTCTGTTGGATTTTTTTTTTATTACACGTTGGGTATTTTTTCAGATAGACGATTATACGGGTAGTACCTCCGTAATTATACTTAGGTGTATGAGACATTCTGAGAGAAGAACAAAGGATCTCCTTTAATCTGGATAGGTTACAAATCAGGTTTGTGTTTGTAAGCCGTATTTTAAGTTGGATTAGTTTTCAGAGAGAGAGAAAAAAAAAAAGAAGAGGTGCTTTGAAGTGTTTGGTTATGGTCCTTGTTCTTAAACAGATATGTGTCTTACTGTCACAAAGTTGATTAAAGTAAAGCTCAGCAAATGTCATTCCTGTTTCTTGGGTCCATGTTAAACAGACCGGTTTAAAATGTATGCACTCAATTGTCAATGGTATTAACATCCTCCAAATCTCAGCTTCACAGGATTGAAGCTTGACAACAGAGATTTTCTGAGTATTTCTACTTTGATAGTAGACAGTATTAGCAACCTGTGATATGCCAAG
>NW_009218172.1:0-30933 GCF_000690835.1 Fulmarus glacialis | reverse complement strand
GGAATGCCAAGCTGTGAAGTGATATGAATGTGCTCTGTATGTGTATGAACCTTAGAGCTGGGCAAAGTAGATGCCTCTGAGAACTTCATATTGAGGTCAGAGTTCAAAAGGAGCTTGAATTAATCAAATTCTTGGGATTTTGATCTTTTCTGTGTATTGCGGTTTTGGATCAGAATTAAAACAGAAATCATGGATTTTGAATTAGATCTATTAATCTACACATACTCTAAATGGAGATCGAAGTCTCTGCACTGATACCTGAGGAGTTTTGATTTTTTTTTTTAGGGGCATAAATGTTCTAGTTTTGACCTACATACTACACTCACACAATTCTCTCTCATTTCCTCTATAATTCTTAGGAAATAATCTCAGGAGGATATAGGAGCAGGACATTTAAAAGAGTTTATGTACAATTATTACTTTTCTAATTAAAATAATTTACACGTGTATAGTTTTTAATATGATTAAAGGAAAAATCCAAAAATAACCTTTTAATCATTAGAGTGTGACTCCATAGACCTTTTCTGCATTATAATAATTGAATGAGATCTATAAAGCTCAGAAATTAATCACATTCCTTTTAGAAAAAGAGGCATTTTAGTTTTGGTAAAAAGGCAAATAAGCTAAGAGACAAAATTTTATTCGTAGCATACTTCAGTATGAATTGATTAAAAGAAAATAAGTATAAGAAATCATTATTATTGGTAGCTATAGCCTCTTTATTGTGCTGTAGAAGTACAGATGGAAGATACAGCCATGTACCAGAACGGCACTGCACCTGCCCCACTGATTTGTGATGTATTTGTTGCATGTTGCTACTACGACTAGCTGATTTACCATCATATTCATATGTCACGCAATTTGTCAATGGCCATTTTGTTCTCAAAATTCATTTCTTTTTGACCAGACTTACATTGAATATACTTTGAAGTAGTTTACAAACTTCAAACTAAATTTTTTTTTTAAAAAAATGCCAGCATACATTTAAAAACTACATTGCAGTCATAGATTCTTAGTCAGTAAAGAACACATGTAAAAAAAAAAAAAAAATTTCTGTATTCACTGCAGTTTCAATACACTTTGAATTTTGATGAAAAATGGTGTTATTAAGGAACACTGCTGGAATGTTTAATACTTCATGAATGAATTGTTATGCAGACCAGTCAGGTTTATACTGTCTTTTAAACAGTATCTAAGTCTACCCAAGTTGATGTTTGTCATATCTAATGTCATACCTGCATGGTTATAAGTCTGCCCAGTCCCTAATATCCCTAAAGAGACCAGAGCCAATCTCATCATGTCCAACCATTTAGGGTCCAAATTTCAACACAATTTCAGCATTATGCTTTCATGTGATTGGAGGTTAAAAACTGTAATTTTCCTTTCGTCTTGGCAAATACATACCCAAAAGAAACAAACACCTTGGGGGTATCCCTGACCCAGTGGGGGTCACCCAGACAGTTGGTGATCTTGACCCACACAGACATTGCTGCAGCCTCCAACTACTAAATCTCTGCAATTTATGCCCAACAGCGCTCATGCATCAACAAAGTGAGCACTGGTGGGTAAACTAATTGGGTGCTCATGGATGAATGCAGAAAATCCTGCAATTTTTGCCCAATATACAGAGCTAAAATAGCAGTGTGGTTTGCAAGTCCTTCTTATTTAAATGGGCCTATGGATTAGGTATTTAGAGGAGGAAAAGTAAAATATGCAGCTTCACAAAGACAGAAAAAGCAGTTTGTCCTGATAGGTGCTGCCTTTGAAGTGAATTAATGACATCATAGCTAATCCCTGAAATGGCTTGGACAATTCGTTTGAGAGACTAAGACATACTACAATTACAAGGAAAATAGTTCCATGGCCATTTAATACATGTCTCTCAATACCTGTTTCTTCAGTAATATAAATATTATTACAATCTTGGCAACTCTTATTAAAGTAAATTCTTGATTTGAAAGATTTACTCTAGATGAATTCTCTTCCTGGTAATTGTTCTATATATCCTGTATGAGTTTGAATGTCATGCTTCTCAGCTCAGGGAATGGCTATTGGCATACTCACTTTAAAGGCTTCAGAACCTTTGGATTTTAAGAAAAGTCTTTCTAAATGATGTGTTTTATATCTTAAGACAGACTGTCAGAAGCAGTGAAATCTTTTCTGTTGAAAACTAAGGTTAACACAGAGACCTGCAAGCATAATGCAAGTTAAAAAAAAGCACTAAAGCTGATTAGGTACTGAATGTGATACTGAAATAAGTACTGTGCAAACATGATTTCTTGCAAATCTGTTGGTATGGGAATTTCAAATGTATGACTTAGGATTCCCAAGAATAAATTAATTTTAAAATATATGAATACATATGCTATTAATCAAAATTGACTATACTCTTCCACAGTTTCCCAGTTTTAGAACTTTTTAATACTTTAAACTTAGCCGTTTTCCTGAAGCTGCATGAGTTAATTGAAAACAGTATAAAAATTACAAGTGCATCTGAATTATGCTTTCACAGCATAATTTTATTCATAGTAAAATTTATTTTCAAAGTATTGTATAGTTGTGTGTTATAGTAGCATGTCTCAAAAATTTGAAGAGCTTTGTTCAAGGGAATGGTAGGCATGCAATAATAGTAAATTTCTGCTTTAACATGTTAAAACTTTTTATAAAGTGCAAATAATTTTAAATAATTTTTGTTTGAATATGTAGAATTGTATTGATGTATAAATTATCTGTTCATGAGTTTAATGAAGGCCAGAAGAACTATTTGCATTTTAGTATAAGTATTTCTTGGAAGAAATTAAAAAATATTTCAGGGAAGCTAAAAAGTCACTTGAATATTTCACGTGAAATAATAATAATAAATGTGAAATCATTTAAAGATAGTGCTTTAGTCTTAAAATTGATCTACACTAAAAGAAAAGGTATGATATGGTTAAATAAGACCCAGATTAAGTGAAAGGTTTTGTTCTATGTTGAAAAAAATGCTTTGATGTTGCTGCAACAGTCAAATCCAAATTGTCTTTTTCTTGGTCCATTTAGCATGTTTACTTAAATGGATATTATTTAACTGTTACCTGCATATGTAATTTAGAATTTACAGCTTAAATGCTCTCTAAAAAAAGTACATGAAGGAATTTCATGTTCACATTTTACATATTGTATGTATTCAGCAGAATGTGTCATCATTTAAGTAAATATAGCTGTATCCATTCCTATAAATGATTGTAAGATACACCATCTTTTCCTCTGTTATCCAATAAAGCCAAAGGTATATATTGGATGCTATAATAATGGTCTAAAAGCTATAGAAAATGAATTTTAGCCCACTGTTGTTATGGATTATAATAACAGAATTCACCTACATGAATTTTCATTTGCTTGACTGAATTGTGGTTCTTGTAGAATTAGCTCTGAAGCCAGTATTGCTGTTGCATGTAGATATCATTGTATTCATGGTTGTGTTACGCTTTGTATAAGGCTTTCTGGTTTATGGTTATTCATTGGTTCTGGAATATTATTCAAAAATTAAATGTAAATATTTGTAATTCCTGAAAGGCAATATAATTCTTTCCTAGTAGCTTGGCTTTTGCTTCACCATTGCCTTCTGTAAAAGATGAATAGTCTTCTATTCGTCTTTTAGTATCTTTTTACCAGCTGTCTGGACACTTACAAACTCTAATTCTCTTTTTATTGCCAGCACATGCTCAATGCAAATAGGAGTATTTGTAGCAGAGTATTGCAAATTGAAAGTGTTTCTGTAAACCTGGCATTGGGTTTCAACAACTCCAGCTATTTATAGTTACACAATTTTTAACTATGCTGAATTTAGCTTTCTTAGTACAAAATAAAAATCATCTCCCATTAGTGAGTGAGCAGCAGAGACAGCTTATCACTGTTTTTGTTTCATGCTGACACTTACAATACTGTTTACCAAAGCTGGCACTTTCATTTGAACATGTAAAGAAAATAAATCAGGAAAGAAAGCTATAACTGCTATGGCAGTTGGTAGAAAAATTTTGAAGAATCACCTGGTATTCATTATCAAACCGGCATTTTTTTATTAACATTTCTGGACGGCAATGTCAATTAAAATTCTTTTCTTTACAGATCTGATGTCATACCCATTTTTAACACTTGACTAAGAAGTTGGATCCATGGATAAGGTCAGATCTGTGGTTCGCAGCATTTTAATATATGATCCCCTTTACGTGTGTACATCCAGAAATATCTAGCCTGGATAAATGCAAAAAAGAGATGTTTTCTCCTCAGGGCACTATCCATTCAAGTAATCATGACTGCAATTTAGTGAACAAAGAAATACACTCTCGGTGATGCCTAATTAGTATAGTGTCACACAGCTGAATGCTTAAATAGAACGGAAATATTTAGCATAAACAAATAAAAAAACTTTAATAATTTTTCAGTTAACCAGATAACTCTGCAGGGAAGGATATCATCACAGGATCATTCTCTTTTCTTCTCCAAATTTTAACATTCCATTTGATGCAACACATTTTAAATTTTACTTTTTTTTATGTCACAAAGGTCTCTTAATTTACAGAGAATTTCCACAGGTCAGTGTACTTTAAGAGCAAAGTTCTTTTTATTTCCTTTTCCAGCAGGAGATTTTATGTAAGATGATGTAAGCAGGGCATGCCAGTTTGCCTGCCTTAAAATGATCATATTAATTGATTGTTATAGAGTTTTTATTAGTATAATTAATTTCATAACTACATTATTATTAAGAAAATTAAGAAAATCAAGAAAATCTGTGAGGGCTACTCCATGATCCCAACAGTGGAGTATTGTCAGTGCTGTGGCTTACGTTGACGTTTAAAATGGTTGAAGAAGATGCATTGCCCTGAGCTGTAGGACGGAGGCCGAGTTAGTGGTATTGTCTGGCAATGAAGTCAATGTGATTATTGTTCGCTGACAGCTCGGGTGGAAAGGAACACATCACTTCCAAAACCTGCTGAAAGCTGGAGGCCTGGGAATTAGCCAGGTTTCTCAGCAGGTTCCTCTTCTGAATTTTGGTACTGCCATCAGAGAGTATGAGGAGGGGGAAATCCTCTGTCACAGAGAGAACTGTGCTGGAGAGACCTTTTTCGGTGTTTGGTCAAAGAAAGCACTGATTCATAAGTGAGAGAGACTGCCTGAGCAATGGAAGGCTTTTACAGAGTAATTACTTTCAACTGTTATTGTAAAGAAAGGCTTTTTAAGAAGCAGACTGATGTTTGTGTTCAAGGGCAGGAAGGAAGAAGGAAGAAAAAATATATATATTGGGAAAAGAATGAGAGTCTCTGCAGTGATTTTCCTGAAAGGAAGATTTGCGAATGCACCTGAAAGTAATAGTAAAGGAAGGAAAGGTATTGACAAGAAAGGAAATGAAAATGAATTAAAAGTGTCAATATTTCCCTTGAGTAATTAAATAAGAGCATTTTTGTCCCTCATCCATTTTGGGGGGAGGGAGAGTGTTGTTCACTGCAGTGCCATAAATCATAGAAAGGCAAGTTGGTCTCCAGTTTCATGGATTCAGTGACAAACTGGGCTTGGGGCATGTGCTAACCTATTCCAGTCAGCTATACAGCTTGCCTTCTGCAAGCTGTCAACCAGATCCTGAATAAGATCCAGACAAAACCCAGCAATTTTAGTTATGTTTATATTTTAATCTAGATCATGTTCAGGATCCAGTGAACATCTAATGGTGAAAAATGTAGCGTTGGGGCTGGAATGAATGACATATGAGGAGGCAGAAACTCATTAATGCCATTAAAAGACAAAACTTTTGGCTCTGTGTACTAGACGTGTAAAAAAGGTATCTTTCCACATAGCAATTACATACTTTAATTCAAATTGGAATGAAGTGATGAGGGTATAGGGCACATCCTGCCCACAATTTACACTTGTTTAGTTCTCAGTGGATTTAAGAGGAGCTTATTTTGTTTACCCAAGGGTAGAGCAGAGACACTGGGATTAGGAATACTCATAGAGTGGTTTACAGCTGTGCTTGTGTAATCCATATAGACTGTAAGAAAACAATTTAAAACAAAGATTTTTTTTCTGTTACACTGATATAGATGAGGTTTATCTTTGTAATCTCAAAACTAGATTACTTCCATGCCAGCAAATGTTGTTGGTTTTTTTTTTTTCTCCTGTAAAATATGAAAAATGTTAACATCAGTCACTTCAGCTCCTGGATAATCTTTTCAGGTCTGAAATTCTGTTGTGTAAATTAATAGCAGAGTTCACTAGAGAAAAATATTTTAAATGTATCTTAACATCATATAGAAGTAGACAACTTGTAAAATAACATATTTTCTTCTAGCAGATATGTGTCAAATTAGCTGAACAGGTTTTAACAAGTGTGTCCTCATTCCTTCAGGAACTAAAAATATAGTTGCTAGATTCTCAAAGCAAATTAGGCACCCAGCTCCCCTTAAAAGAGAAATAGGTAATAAAAGTTATTCTGCTCTGCAAAATTTGAATGAACTTGAAAATGCCATCTGGTTCTTAAAGGAAAAGAAAACATTTTAGTTGCTGCATATAGTATGTGCTTACCCACCTGCTTTGTCTTGTGAGTTTTCTTTCAAGAACAGACATTAATTTTTTCCTGTGGTCTTGTAAGTATCTGAACTTTTGTTCCAAAATCCACTTCCTCTTTCATGGAAAAAACGTGTTAATTACATTGCTATGTCAACAGTTTAACCTTTTATCTTAAGGTTAGCATAATTTAAGGTTATGGAAAACATATAGTTCACCTGTACTGAGTTAGCTGTTGAGTTGGGGTTTAACTGTACTTATGCAAAATGTTGTTTTCCTTCCCTGATCATCATGGGAGAGGTAAATTACTGAAATATAGATGAGCATTTAAAAGATAAAACAGAAGACTATCATATAGACTGTGTGCAGCAGCATTATACAGCGTTTGTCTGATTCTAATACAAGGCATCCCCAAACAGGGGACAAGAGGAAGAGGAGAGAATAGCACTTTGGACAAGTTTTGCTGTGTGCCCTTCCCACAAACTCTGCTAATTGTGAAGACAAAAGCACTACACTGTACGATTTGTAGAAGGATATGTAGAATGATTTCTAACAGTGTTAAGGATTCAAGAAATGCTTGGGAAGACAAGGGTAACATCTGCCTCCTTGACTACCTGAGGTGATGCATTTACACTGAAAGAGGTAGTATTGACCGTTCTGTTCTCTGCTAACAATTAGAGAAGAATAGAGCGAGCTTTTTGATCGATGTTGGTTGAAAATGCATTAATAAGTCGAAGACAAAAATACATACAAAAAGTTTTTCGTAATCTTTTGGAAGTATAAACTACACTTAGCAGATACAATACAGTTGTAGTTTTACTGAAGTTTGAGTTGCCACTTTACTCAGCTCACGTACACCCCTTTGGTGTGTGATTTCCTGTCTCAGATTGACTCTATAGATGTCAATACCTACTAATTCTCAACTAGGTGACAAAAACATTTTTAAAAAATATTCAAGGCTGACTCATCCAGTCGTCCTTGCACATTTTTGGGTCTCTTCCATTATATGAATAAGTACTAAATTTCCTTTTAAAAACATGGATAAAGAATTTGGACACAACAGTACAGTATTATCAGATTATGCCACATATAGGTTAAAGTAATAGTATTTTTCTTTTTCTTACTTCATATTTCTTGAGAAACAATCAACTCACAGGATTGCACATTTCAAAATAATTGGCCAATATTACTTGACAGATATGATCAGAGCAGAAGGATCGTTACCAGATGTGATGAGCCTTCTGTCTGAATAAAACAAAGATTACAGAGTACTTGCAAGGACAAAGGAAAAGAAGTAGCTTCCTCATGTCTATGGATATTTTCTGAAGGAAGAAAAAAAAAAAAAAGGTAGGACACTGACTTTAAAATTAGCAAAGCATCCTACAGTCTGTATCACTGAAGTTCATATGCAATGGTCTCGTATTTATTTATTATTGTTAGCGAAGATCACAATAAATTCTACTTTTTCTTGTTATGTAGTTGTACTACCTCCCATAGCTGTATTATCTGCCAATTTAATAAGGATACTTTTCATCTTCACCCGTGACGTTACTACAAAATAGTGAATTGTCATTCCTAGGAAAGACATATCTGAACTGCATTTTATTCATCCTTTAGACTGACAGCGATTAATAATCATCCCGCATAGGGTAAACTTCATCTAGACAATCTTTTTTGTGTTCATTCATGAGAGTATCATGTGAGACTGTAAAACACTAAGGTCATGATGAATTATATAGTCTGTTTTTCTCTTATCCCCAAGACCTGTCACTGTGCTGCAAAAAGAAGTTTGATGGGTTTGAAATTATTCATTCTGGAAAAAACATGTTCACTCTTATTTCTTGTATTGGTATCATCTAGATGTCTTACAAATGGATCCTGTGCCTATTCCAGAAGCTGAATTCAAGCAAGAAGGTCTATATTTAGACCTTAGATTTTGCCTTTTAGAAATTTGTTTCCCCTTTTATCTACCTTGTCTAAACTGTTTAACTACTCTAAGGAGCATTTTGTCAGGCTATATTTATATTCATCACACATAAACCATATGCTGGAGCAAAACTGCATACAGAGGACAATAACAAATTAACTGCTGGGTTCAAACACCTTACAAAATCTGACTGTGAATAAATGACAACATTAAACTTAATGGTTTCTTTTTTACCAAAACAAAATTATCCTCCTATTAGAAACAAATAATTGTAATTGGCCAGTCAGACTGGAGAGTAAGCTGCTCATTTTTTTCTAATAAAATACTTATGAATCTATAATTTCTTCTGTTCTCACTATATGCTCCTAAAGTGTACAAATCATTAATTCAAATATATTTTATTCAGTATAGGAATAATTTGCTTTGTGGCTTATTTTAGGAATAATGCTTTAGGAAAAAAATTACCTTAAAAGTAATCTTTGTATATCATCTCCCTTGCAATAGCTATCCTAGAATAACTTTTTATCAGATACGAGGTATATCCACATTTTAGATCTTGATAACAAAATTAAGACCTGATTGTTCTAATATAAGTTATCAAAACCAAAACTATCCAATCTAATTTCATGAGCACGGACGATAGTACCTGTCTTCCAATAGCATGTGGGGTTTTTTAATAGAAAAATTAATGCTTCATTCGATTTATGCACATGGAAGATGAAATAAATGTGGTTTAAAATGTGTATAATTACACTGAATGAACAATTTAGAAGAGATTGATCTGTCACCCACTTTAATCTTTAAAATAAACACACGATCTAATGGTATTTTATAAAATTACATTTCTCTTTTAAACTATTACATCAGAATATGTATCAGATAAACAGGAGGATAAAAATATACTGCTTCTGAATAACTAAATTACAATAATTTGAAAATAAACCAGGCAATCTTGACTACGTTATTGTATAAAGACTTTTTAAAAATACATTAGTAGGAAAGATAATACAGGCTAAAAGAGTAGACATAAGAGAATATATAGGGTAAATGTTGATATTGCAGGTTGGAAGGTACCTGTGGGTTTTTTTAGCGGTACATACAAATGAGTCTGATGGACAGAAACACAATAAATATGAAATCCACAGTAAGTGTATAAAATAGTATTTTGTTTATCATCCATTTTTAAAATATGCATATCTTACTAGGTTCTACAATTCTGCCTCATAGGCCATTTGCAAATTACAACTAAATGACAACTCTCCTAATGTTCTCTAACTTGCAGTTTATGTAAATTCCTATTTTAGCATCATTTATGGCAGATATTGCCACTTGTTGGAAATGTGGGTGAATTAAGAAGCAAAAATCATGAGTGGGATATTCAGTTGATGATTCTTTTTATTGCATAGTGTACCCCAAAAACAGAACAGATTTCATAATGATTAAGGAAAAAGAAACTATTTAAAACTGCACATCTTTTGTATGCTTGTGACCAAGCTGGCTCTGTGACCGTTATCCGTGAAGAGAACTGGCTTATTTCTTGCTTTTCATCTCTGGTGTTTTCCAGTCACCGTAGCTGTATTAGCTTCAGCAAAATGAAGCAGGATGTGTATAGCATGCTACTGCTTGCTCTGTTATTTTATATTATTTCAGGGGTGGGGTGGGTGTTTTAGCACAATGTTATAGAGTGATGTTGATTGTAACAGCTTTTTATTTCTATTAGTATTCCTAATCAAATTTTAACATATACCCAATTTTAAGTATATGCATAATTATCAGGCACTTAAAGTTAAACATATGCTTAAATACGTTCCTGGAGCTGGGCCTAATAACCTCACCTCTCCCCATGAAAGTCAATGGTAACATAAGCCATTTGTGTATAATACTGCAGGATATAGCTTTTAACATCTAATTATTAAAAAAAATTAAATTTTAACCTTGTCCTGCTAATAAAAAGGGACAATTATTACTAGGACCATATTTATTCCACAATTTAAAAGCAGTTCATCACTCTGATGCACATCTTTGGACATCTCCTCCCTAACATTTTTTAAACATCAAAATATCTTCCAGTAAGTCAGCTAATGTTTCTTCCAGGTCTAAATCACTGAGTAGCACTTGATTTTAAGAATTAATTCTCTTCTCAAATGTCATTATTTTTTAAATTATATTGAAACGCAAATATAGTTCCATTTTTGAAAATTTCTGGTAGATAAGGTACTCCGAAGGCAACTAGAGGCAACCTAAGATGTAGAGAACATTTACATTACTGTTTTGTGATAAAGAGCTGCTGTTTGTGCCACATTTAAGCATGAATCTTAAAACATTTCACTTTCTCCTGAGTTATTTGCCTGTGAAACCATCTAGAGTGTTTCAGGAAGTTTTCTTGCCTTTGGCCTATTCTACAGATCAGAGTTTTACCTTTTTCCCCCCAATTTTCAAACGAATGAATAGAATAACGTCAGTAGTGATTTTTAATTTTATTATTTTGTTTTCCAAAAATAGATGCAAGTGATACAGCAGACATTTAAAGTATATGTTACTTAATAACTGTGTATATTGCATTATTATTGCATTTTTGCCTTTGGAACCTCTCAGTGTCTTTATTGCTTTTCAAATGACTTATGCATTCCTTGGCCTTTCAACAGCAATTTGAGGGGGAGAGAGGATCAGAGTCCCTTGTCAAACTTTTTTTAAGCTGTGCTTAGCTGTTACAGCTATTGAAGATGTTAATCATGTATTTAAGCAATTAAGAGGCTGGGAGAATCACCAGTAGTGTTATAGACTGGCGCATATCTCAGCTGCTGAAAGACTTTGTTAGGCAGAAGTTTGCACTGAAAATAAGCTTAAAAACAGTGAGTCAGGTCAGCTGTAACACTCTTCAGCAAAACCCTTCAGAAAAGCATCACCAATGACTGAGTGCTGGAAAACACTGTCCTGTAAAAAAGCAGAGAAAGATATTTTTGCTTATTACTTGAAGAAAAATTATGTGATTTTTGAAGATGGATCTCAGCAGGTCTATTCATTGATAATTGCAGAGATACATGTCTACATCTCTAATGCTCAGTGGGGTTATATTTGCTTTAAATTTTTGCTCAGCCGCTTATAATTCTGAGGTTGAATATGTCTAGAGGATGAGAAGGGTTAGCCTAATAGGCTGCGGAATTTAAGATGTCTGTATGCCTTGATCCTTTTAAAATGCTGGAAGCTGGTAACTTTTTTTTTTACTTTTTTTTTCTTTTTTTCTGAAAGACATGCAGTCTGTGCCACTGTTACGCGCATCCTTTTGGACTTTGGCTATGGCTGCCTACTACCTGTTAGTCTGTACATCGCAGTATGACAATAACTTGCAAAATATACCCACAGAACATGTGTTTTTCAAATTCGGAATGGCTTCACTATTGAGTAATAAACTTGGAGAGAGCACAGCTGCTTTAAGTTCGCTAAAGAGATAGAGTGCGCACACAGAGCTTTGGGTCTGCTTTTCCAATTGTGGGCCATATTTCTGCCCTTGTGATTCACATTACTATTTCATCCTCTTTTTGAAACAATGTGCAATATAAAGCTGGGGTAGTTTAAGGCTCAATTTTTCTTTTTCTTCAATCAAAAAAAAAAAGAAGTTGAAAAATTATGATGAGTGTCTTCAAGCAGTGAGCACAGCTTAGCTTGTTACATGAATTCCTTGGACAGACCTAGAGAGAGAAATCTGAGTACAGGTGGTATCTGCCTGTCAGCTTCACAGGTGTGAGCAGTGGTTTGTGCAGATCCATGTGCATCGATCCTTGATGCTGGAGGTGGTGGGGCTGTTCCTGTTTGCCTCTCAGTTCTCTTTCCCCACTTCTCAGGCAATTACTTTTGGCAGGGAAAAAAAAGCCAAAACAAAGTAATAAATTGGATTTGCAAACACACTTCAGACTTGAATTCAGACATAGTGACTGCTCAGAGCATTAAAGCATGGCTTATACATATAGAGGAATAGCTAATTATAATAGTGTTGATTTAACAAATGAAGAATTTTCTCTTAGTAAAATATATGCAAGTCTCATTCATGTACATACAAAAAAGTTGTAAATGTATATAATTTCATATCATACAACTTTCCAGTAATATCTTGACACATAGTATGCCTTCCAGTGAACAGAAATGTTTCAGAATCTGCCACTTCTGCTGAGCTGTCTTGTCAGAAATCAAACTATGTTACATCTTTCACTTCAACAAGAGACATGTCATAAATCACAAAAGAATCTAGTACTGCTTGTTTTTTTATTTTCGCAGTGTTCTGTGCTCTCATATTTGCTGTCATAACATGCTTAACTGTCCTAACATATATAACTGTTACTTTAGATTAGATTTAAACTAGTATAAATTTGTCTGAGGAATACTTGTCTCATCATATGGAGATTATCAACATCTTAGCCCTATTCATGAGCAATAACCTGATATAGGGAAGAGTGAGGTCTATTGAAAACACACGAACACTCCTCCATAAAATAACGCAAGGCCATAAAATCTCCTGAATGGGTGATCTAACACTTTGATACAAATTAGTTTGATAGACATGAAAGATGTTCAGTAGTTCTCCATATTAACTGAACTGCTAAAAAGTTCCTTAAATTTTTCTTGTTACATTAAAAATCAAAATATCTAGCAAAATGTGGCAGCGTGAGCATAAATGAAACACAGGACTGCAACTTCTTGCTTTCATCGACCCTATATGGTATGATTACACTAAGTACACTAAACTACTTTTTTGCCTTCAATGCACTTTGCAAAGCAGAGTGGTGACTGCGTGTAGTGTTTTGAATGAAGCAGTGGTTTTACTTTTTGGAACTACATGTCCGTGTCTGATTCAGACTCTTATTTGCAGTCTCACTTTGAAAAAAGAATACCAGGTTTTCTTGGAAATCAGTGCAAACAACCTACAGTACTTTTGTCTGATTTTGAAGGAAAATGTTAATTTTTCATTATTTACCAGGCAGAAACAATATACAGACTGTTATAACTGACCTCATTATTGCCTGTTTATTTTCAGTTCAAATCCTTTGGAAGAACATAGGCTGTAGGCTGTGAAATGTGAGGAATTTTTAAATTTTTTTTAAATCTTTTTTTGACTAAGTGGATTGACTTACAAAAAGCAAAGACGTAATGATTGTAAATTACTGGAAACCTGAAGCATCTGAAGCATGTTGACTGTACACTGAATGTATTACTATAATGGAAAATGCTAGGAGTAAAAGTTTTCATTATTGGTTAATAGCTCTGGCAATTTTTATTGTACAACATTTATGTTTTGAATTGTGAGATGCATCCTGAACAATGCTAGGCAATAAAAATTAGGAACCTGTGCTTCTATCGAGCATGACTCACTTAATAAGCTTGGATTTAATATTGATTTATCCAGCCCGTATATTTGTCCCTTGTGGTAACTTTTACTGTTCTAGATACTAATAAGTTAGGCTTTTGTACACGTTGCTTCATGATTCTCTTTTGAAGGTTCAAGCAGAAATTTGCAGAGCTGTTGATATTTGCAAGTTCAGTTTACAAAGCTTTGACATCCAGAACTCTTTTCACTAGAAAAATCAATGTGCTTACAGTGATGTCTTCAGTGCTTTTTGGCGAGATAAACTTCCGCTTTAATCCTTGGTCAGATTATACATGAGGCATACCATGGAAATGCCAGATTTCTGCAGAAAATATTTACATAATATACTAGACATAAAGTGAAATGATGTCACGTTGCTTCTTTGAAAACATGGAAAATGCATAAATTTGTGTCTACAGTATAAGCATTTCATTCCCTTTTGATCTTGCTGGAGCCTCCCTTTACCTTCACCTTTTTTCTCTGGAAATCTCAGCTTAAAACTTCGTTTTCTCTTTTCCTTTTCTGAAGGGTGTGGCGATGCTCCACGTGAGGACAGCTCGGTGTAGAAAAGCAGCTTTTTGTTCTTGTTTTGTATTGTTTTCTACTAGAGCATGAAGGAACTTTGGCTCCTTGCCTTAAAGCACTCCTGAGAGTGGAGTTTCTGATCACTTCGACAGGTTTCTTCTCACTACTCTTGGGCTCACATGAGTAAGTCAAAGGATATGAAGCATTTACAAAGAGAATGCATTAGAAACTGACACCTTTAATCAGCAGTTACGGAAATGTAGAATGTAATTTTAATTGCTTCTACTGATCACTGGCACTGAATGAGAGAAAAAGGTCTACCAAACAGATAGTGGGCAGTCCTAACCTGCATAGCAGCAATAAATACTCATCGTTTTGGTAAGATTCCTTGTGAATTGCTGCATAAGTATTTCATTCTGATGTATACAACAAAGCCGAGGAAATGTGAAACTCTGAGGCTGTTGGAGCAAATTAGATGTCAAATATTTTGACATCAACATAGGAGACAGCTAAAGAAAAGTCTCTGTATACAGGTGACAGTTGAGAACTGATTTGTAGTTGCAGGGGGGCCTCACAGGGAACGCAGTGCTTTTTGCCTAGAGAACGCAAAATCCCCACTCCAAATGTCAGCACCTGTCTCATAGCAAGTCCTGGTGGTTTAGCAGGAGTCAGTCCTCATCATCCGAGTCCATTAATCACATTTCAGGAGGCCAATTTCCTTCAGCCGATCTCCATTTCTTCCAGGGATTCTAGACAGATTTAATTTTTTCCCTGAATGCATTAACCTGAAGGAGCAGCCTACTTAATTAAAACAGATATTGTTTCACTTTCTTTAAATATGCAAATGTCTTTATTAGACTAGGTGTCATGTGCTGTACTTTCCTGCTTAATTAATCTCAACCTCAGCTTAATTTGCCTCAATGGGAATAAAACTCTCCCACTTTCTCTTGGTGACTTACCTCAATATATTAGCTGCAACAGGCTTGTTTTCATGAGTCATCTCTTTTACTATGTGGAATAGATAATCTGTGTATAGCTAAATATACTTTGTGTAAACATCTAAAGACAGTAACCCACATACGTATGTACGTCACTTTGGCTTTTAGTTCACCATTTGGGGTTACGGTGAATCTGGGGAGATGGATCCCTCACAGCACAGGGTTACAGCAGCATTGCAGGTCTCAATGGTGTCCATAGGTCTGGGCCTAATGAGGGATGGAGGTTTTAATCTTTTAGATTTACTTAGTTTCCACCTAACTAAGGACGAAAACTAAGTTCTAATTTTCTAGATTTCAGAAACACTTTGATGTGTAGAAATAGTAGAATAGTAGAACAGGAATAGGAAGAATAGTAGAATAGAAATAGTAGAATAGGATTCCCAAAGGAAGAAAGGTAAATCCAAAAGATAACTGTAGGACTTCGTTTTGTTTAAACTTTTCTGTTACTGAGGTAGTATTTTGCTACTGTAGTTGTTCAATTCTTGAACAAGAAAAAGGGCAAGATAAATCATCGTTCAGGCTGCACTGTTGTTCAGTTGACTCTGTGCTGTCACCTGTTGCAAGGTGCTTCCCGAAAGCACTTTCTGATGTTTTTTGATCTTTTCCAGGCATTACAGTGGTGCTGAGCTAGCTGAATCGTACAAGCTGTCTTTAAACAGGACATGCCATATGTTGCAGTCCCTGAGAACCATCTCACTAATCTCTTATACGCGCAGCTAGCACAATGCATTATCTGCTATGGGTATGATATTCTGCATAGCTTTTTTTTCTCTATCTCAGGATAAATTGATTGTCTGAGGTATTATGAGACTTGATGTTTCCATATGTTTTAAACAAAAGCATTTGCTCCTGTGTTGTCTGTGCCATTCCGGACTGAAGTACAGAAAGGAACACAGTTCCTCTAGGTCTTGCCTCTGGTTCTCTTCCACAGCCATGGAGAAATTTTTATAGTGTAACATTCATTTGTGTCTCACTGTCTAGGTGCTATTTGGTCTGTTTGTGTCTTGTGCACCTTGACTTTGCAGCTATTACCGTTCTGACCACAACTTTTTTTTCATTTATTTGTTTTTTTTATGTATGTTAATATGATATACTATAGGAAATGCTTTGGCTTGATCTGTCAGCTGTTGTATTTGATGGTATTGCCTTTTGACTTGTCTTCTTCATGACACCCAAACATCATCTTATTTCTGGTGTCTCTTTTCTCTGTTTATGCACCTGTTTTGGCACATTTTGGTGTACTGCTGCAGCTAGCTCTGATAGCTAGAAAATTCATTAGTGATCTAAAGCAACTAGAACCTTTTAAAGAGTCATCAGTGCAATGAAGGCATAGTCTATTCCATGCATTTGACAAAAACGAAAAGTTATTTCTCTCCTTTGTGTACCACTGAGGTTTAAAATATGTCGTGCGTGTAGGAAGTAAAAAAATTTCACTGTAAAATCCATTACTTTCATAAGTATTTCATACTGAACTGTCTATTGCAGTATCTGTTCTGTCACGTAAGATTTTTGGACAAATTTATTGCCTGCTGTTAACTTTGTAGTTACATATAGCACTAGATGCATAATTATGACTTAGTTTACATGATAGTGGGGAATATTTGCATTGAATAAATGTCTTAGATGACAATTTTATTGGACTAATTACATTGCAAGACCAGATTCTGATCCCATTTACATTTTAACAAATCTGGAAGAGAAGATAGAAGCTATTTTGGATTAACACTGATGTAAGTGAGATGAATTTGTGGACCATATTTCCTGCTTCATATACATGAAAGAATCCTGGTGGTGTCAATATTATTCACATGAGGATTTAAATATTTGTAAAGCTTCTAGAAAATAAACTTAATTAAATATCTAACAATGAATCGCAACTTTAGATTGAAATAAATTGCTTCAATATCTTCCTGAACTGACAAGAAATTTATATCAATAAACAGAACTAGTTTATATTGACCTTATTTTTGAATTTAATTTTGTTGAAATTCCAATTAAACAAATCTAAAACCACATACTTTGACAGTCTGCTTTATTGGTATCCAATCTGTGTAAATACTTACATTCACTCTGTACTGTTAATTTGGCAGAGATCTGTCACGTGGCAGACAGTAGTTTGTTAGGTCTGAAATTAATTGGAGAAACAAATCAATGAGCTACTAATAGTGGTTACTGGGTTTTTTATTTGACCCTCCTTAGTTATCTCTCCCTCAGAATTACCCTGCATATTAAACTGCTAATTAATATAGGAATACTTTAGCTTAGTTTGTACAGTTGTTGGCTCTGACCTTCTTGTGAACTTCTCAGCCAGCTTTCTAAAAGGAATTTTCTGGTTCTGTTTTGTTTGGAATAACATTATGTCTTGTATGAGAGTATCTGCATGGCCTCTGCCTACTTTTTTGGGACAGTAGGCAGTATAATACTACAGTTAAATGCAAGTGATCAATTTGTGTGTGTATGTGGAATTTTCTAATTAAATACATTAAAAATATTGGAATCTGAGGTTTCCATAGCCTTTCCTCACCACATCAGAAGATCACTTAGAGAACATAGATCACAGTTCAAGATCATTAATCTGTTTAGATTTTAATTTGTCTCTTAATAATCTATCACATTTACAGCGTTTACTGAATGGGCTGTCCTTCTGTCCCAGTGAACACAACCATTACCTATGAGCTACACTTGGCTTTTGAGATCTCAGAGTTACAGCTAAGCTCCCTTTCAGTGCCATTTTCCTAAACTTATTAGGAGCATCTGTAACTGGACAGATTCTGCATAGGGGACCAATTTATACTTTCAACCTTTTCTAGCACAAAAAAACTGCTTGACTGCATCACTGCTGAGGGTTCCATCACCCTAAGGAAATTCTACACATTTTTGAAAGAGAAAATGTTAACCTCTTTCTTTATGAGTAGCAGCATGTAAATCAAGTTCTTACCACTCTTAATAGGGAGGAGTTATTCTACGTAAACTGATAGTAAATTCCTTCAACACTACATGGATTAATAGGGTCATTTCATTTTACAAACCACAAATCCTTTGAACTGTGGAAAATTCAGAAACCTTGTCTGGGAAGGAGATTTCAACCTACCAGGATAAATCATTTCTAGTTCAACAAACTTTCCAAGAGCTGCAAAAGTAAGGTAATAATTTTTGTTGCTGTTAATTGAAATCTCAGTGAAAATATTCCACACTATACATTTTCTCGTAATAATTTGTATGGATTTTTTTTCAGTCAAGAATATTACTGATCCAAATAGTTCTTTAAGTTAAATGTTATATTGTGGTCAATATTATAATAATAGTTGCCTATATCTACCTTTATGTCCTTTTAGGAACTGTAAAAGTATGAAGTTTTGTGTGGACTTAGAGGAAAGCAGCGGTGTTCTTTGAAAGGTCCCCATTCTTCTGTCCAACTGGAAAGAGGAAGGTGGGTGTTAGGTGAAAGAATAAACCAAATCCCAGCTTTACTTATGGCTTTTGTGTTCCTATGGGAAAACTATAAAAGCCTTTTCCGATTGAAGCCTTTTAATAAGTTTTATACAGAGCTTTCACCTTCCTACACTAGATTTTTTTTTTAAATCTGTTGGATACTCTGTATTTGTCATCTTTTGTGGGCCATGAGGGAATTCTTATCTTCATGCCATCACTGCTTGACAGATAATCTAGATGAAACACTTGTCTCATGGAAATCATATTTCAGAACTGGAACTATTTGGTGTAGTTTTATTATTATTAGGATTGTGTACTGTAGATGTAAATCATGGAGGAAGATGTCTCTTGCACTGTCTCAGCTCTCTATTCTCAATAGATATTACACCTGTAAAATAAGCTGTGAAATGCAAGATTCTGCATGTTAGACAAGTGTTTTAAGATGATGCTCTAAAAGCTAAGTAAACCACTTCCTTCACAAGTTGTCTTTTTCTTGCCTATAGTAACTGTGGAGAGAATCTTCTCCCGTAGCAAACTTGTGAGAAGGATACAGAGGAGAGGAAGGACACAAAGGAAAGGAGACCAAAGAGGTGAAGGGAGTAAGGAAAGTCTGACAAGAAATTTCTGCAGATGGAGTCTAGGGTGGCTGAGTGTATGGAAAAGAACAGGAGAACCTACAAATATCATTGTTGTGCTTCTATGGATACTGAGTTTATTTGGATCTAGTCTTCAGTGTAGTCATTGTCATATTGCTTGCTGTGTAAATTATGCATATACCTATATACCAAAACCTATACCAAAGTACTACAGCTAAAGATGATCTTACATTGCCCTGCATTATAATAAACATACTAAAACGCGTTAATTTTCCAGATGCACCTGACGTTTATCAAAAAGAATATATAGAAGCATTTATCATTCTTTGTGAATCTTAAAATTAAACATACATATCTTTATGTAGTTGTGGAAAAGAGGTCTCCCTCGATACAGGAGAGAGAGAAGTTAGTGGCAGTGAGTCCCCCTCAAAAACCCAAATTCTGCCTATATTCTGTTCTGAAAATTCTTTGATCTCCCGATGAAGAAAAAACCAAAATAACCCCAACTAAACTGGTATAATATTTTTTTTGTTGGTGGTGGTAAAATGTTCTATCTTCAGGAAATACAAAAATAGAAATTAAGCTTTTATATCTACGGACAAGTGGAAGTTATTTATTGTATTTAGAGTATAATGGAGTATGAGAGACCAAACAAAGTAGAAGTCTGCTTCCACTTCTTGTAAGTAAAAAATAAATAATAGAAAATAAATAATAGAAATAAATGTTGGAAGAAATAGAAGTAAATAACCAATGTTGAAAAGAGCGTGAACGTTGATAACAGTCTGTGAGCTCTGTCAGTCCCTCAACTGGATAGCATCATCCTATTAGTGGATTTGGGTTTAAAGCATACATTGTAGCAGTACTGGAAACAAAAGCCAAGGAAGTTTCAGTCCCATTTATTTTAATCTTCATTGTAAAGGGATTTATACTAATGGAACACAATTACATTAGCCCACAGATTTTAGAAGAGAACTGATATGTAATTCTGTTCTATATCATTTGTAGTTGTCTAACTAATTAGCAATTATAAATAATTCCCTCTGGATTAATTGCTTAGATAGCACTCAGAATGTAAATCTTTTCACATAACATTTATATTATTCAGACTGAAAAACCTACTTTGATTTTAGTCTTGGCTGACTTTGCACCTAGGTCACTGAACCAAAACATTGTAAATCATCCATTCCTATCCAACTCTTACTCCAGTCATATTGTTTTGATTTAAACTTGATCTTAATCCTAACTATGTTAGGAGGCATTTTTTTTTTAAATCAAAATATTGCTTTCAAATAGATAAATGAAATTTGTTTTTGCCACTGTAATGTCAGAGATCTTCAATGCTCTATGAAGATATACTAAGGAAACAGGTGTATGTATGGTGTTTCTAGGCATAAGACTCTTCTGTATACCCTCTCTGGTTGCCTCTTAACTCTCTATTTGCTTCTGTTTGGATTGTTTAAATTAGTTTTCATTAAATCCGAGTCTTAATTTTCATAACACAAAATCCTTCTGAAGAATAATGCATTATTTATGCAGCCAAACAGAAGTTTCGAAAGATTATATAGGTGACACCTTATCACTATTTGGAAAATAAAGGAACTAAATTATAGTCCATCTACTATTTAGTAAAGAGCCTTCAACTGCAGAAAGCTGTTGCCAAGACCTTTCTTTATAAAAAGGCAAAAAAAAATTCAAAAGACAGTTTAGCGAAGGACTCTGATAGAAACTTGAATGTGTTGTTCTTTAACTTTTTGCACTAGCTCCAGAGACATGCTTATAAAGCCTGACCTGTCTTGGCATTGGAATTGTTGGCTCCTCTCCTGGGAGCACTCAGTTCATCATTGGAGAAACCACAATCTCTGAAAGTGAATTAAGATCAGGCAAGGGTGGGGACCAAAAGGCACCAAATGGCACTGCAGTGCCAGGAGCGACAGTGGTGCAGCCATCCCCATCCTCACTTTTAGTTTGCACCTACCCCTCTAAAAGCTTCACTGGTTTGAAAGTACTAAAGAGTAAAAAGGAAACACAACACTAAATGAAAGACCAAGTAACCCTGTTGCAAGAGCAATATACATAAAGCTAACAGTATCAGAAGCAGCAAGAGGCCACAGAGATAGGTGAGCTTCCAGGATGCTTTTGCATTACTTGTTTTCTAACTTGGTTTTGTAAGCTGCCCTTTTGAATCCTGTTTGTGTGCTTGCATGAAACAGATCACAGACAAAAAACTTCTGTATTTTTGGAGTCTTTTTACTTTTTCTGATACCATAAATATTTCATCCTAGTCATGATAGCACTGAAGTTCCTCAGACTTTAGCACACATCAGTGGCAAGGAAGGGGGAGCAGGTCAGAGAAATTCTCAAGAAATGGCACACTTCAGTCTTTCGTTTGTTTTCTGGCTGTCTATTTGTTTACTAGTTATCGGGAATAAAGAGCAAATATTGCTCAGCCAAATGAAATTGCAGTGGTATATTTTACGTGTAAAATGAGGATTGTATGGGCCAATAATAAAATACTCTGGGAAGTGGTGGAGGAAAATATGCATCATAACTGCTACATAGATTAACAATGTCTGCCAATTGAGTAAAAGAAACCTAGTATTTTTTTCCCAAACAGTTGTAGTGAGGAAAATACATTACCCAATTAAGATGAAAGGGATAACAATCTCGGTGAATTGTTATTGTAGAAAATAGAGTAGTACATTAATGGAACTTAATTTTATCATTATATGTATTTAAATTGCCTTTTATATACAACTATATATTTATTTGAAATAGACTTAAATACAAACATAAACATGTTGTAACAGCTTCCAAAGCTTTATAATCAGAAAGAAAATAATGTTAATGAAATATTTGATTCCTTTTATTGTTAGGAAAAACTGAAAATGATCTTATATCATTTCTATGTTGTAGCGTCTGCTGCACTCCAGCCTAATTCAGCCCTCTATAACCTGAATGCCTTACTGGCATACGGCAAGGCTCTGGAAGAAAAGCAAAATGTCATTCTTGAAATGGGGAGGGGGAGGAGTGTGTGTAATGTGTAGGTGCACAATTTTTCTCATTTGAGCAAAATACAAGTGTATTTCCAGATCTACGGCTGAAACAAATGGAATCTCAAAAGGACCATGAATACTATCCTCTATATTTTTAAGGTTTGTTTGGTTTTGTTGTCTGTCGTGGTTTAACCTGGCAGGCAGCCAAATACCACGCAGCCGCTCACTCACTCCCCCCTCCCCCAGTGGGACGGGGAGAGAATCGGAAGGGTGAGAGTGAGAAAAACTTGTGGGTTGAGATAAAGACAGTTTAATAGAACAGAAAAGGGAAAGTAATAATAATAATAATAATAATGATAGAATATACAAAAGGAGTGATGTACAATGCAATTGCTCACCACCCACCCCGACCGATAACCAAGTAGCGATCGCTACTTCCTGGAACATGCCTACCATTCATACACTGAGCATGACGTCACATGGTATGGAATGCCCTGTTGGCCAGCTGGGCTAGCTGTCCTGGCTGCGCGCCCTCCCAACGCTTCTTTTGTTTTGGTTTTTTCTTGAGCTGAATGTCCTTGACTAACAGGGTACTTAGCAACAACTGAAAACATCAGTGTGTTATCCATATTCTTCTCATACTAAATCCAAAACACAGCACTAGGAAGAAATTTAACTGTATCCCAGCCGAAACCAGGACATGTCTTTTGGTTTTAGACGATATCCAGTTTCATGTTGTTTTCTTGTGATTGTCTTTCCCAGTTGGTCCCAGCCAACAGGTCAGTGAGCAGCTGCCAGGAATCCCCTCTCAGCCTGCCATTTCCCTGTACAGATTAAAGTTTAGTTTTGAAAGATTAAGCAGGTATCTGGAGTTTGCATATAAGTGTAGCAAACCTGAGAGGCAGCCTGCTCGCAACTGTGCTGGAAATTGTCTTAGGGGCTTTCAGATCAGCACAAAAGTCTCCCTTTGGTTATGTGCCATGTTTTTTAGTCTTGTTCAGAGTTTAGCAAAAAAGCATAAAGGCAAATAAAACTGTAGGCCCTCTGTTTTGTCAGTAATAGAAATTACTGAAGAGTAAGAAGAGTTTGAATACAGTGACTGGAAACTTGTCAGCAAAGCAATTGATTGCATTGGGAAGAGGTGTTGGCTCCATGTAGTATGAATCCAATGCACCTCACTAAGGGCATGTGGTTTTTTTAAAATGTAATTGAAAATGATAGTCTGCCATATGGAGAGCAGGAACCAGAGCTGATTACACTCGTGGCTGTCAGTGAGCTGGTTTGTCTGGAAAATGAAGCTGCCAAAGCCCACAGGACCAAGGAAAGGAACTAAACCTGGTTCTAAGCATGTGGTAAGTGAAGAAAGGAAGATCTGAACCGAACTGGTGCAGAAACTACTTTCATAAAAATAATCACTGTTAAAGATGGCTGTGGCTAAGTTCTGGGACTTGACCATAAACTAGTTTTCTATTTTCCTTTTTGGTTTTAAATGATCGCAAGATATTTTCAGTTTCATTTAAGTACTGTTTTTTGAATAGAAGCAGCTTGTTTTTGTTTAAAAGCATTCTGTAGCTGACTGAGGTTGAAGTTGTGATTTATGAAGAAATCGATGTGAGGTTGTAATTTACACAGAATTTGTCAAATATAATTGAAAACAACATACAGAAATATATATATATATACGTACTCAAATGTATATAAAGAAATGCTGGGTTGAAGTAGATTCCTTTTTTTTTTACGTCTATTTCTTGTGACTATATGCAATAATAATGCAGTGCATGTATATTATATACATATATTTTTATATGAGCATATATATGCAAGATATGTCTCCTGTTTTTCTGAAGAGCTCAGGTGAACCAACATTAAACTTGCAAAATATGATGATTCTGTGTTCAAGAAAATGATCAGCCACTTACTCTCTTTCCTTTTTTACATATTGCCATTCTTTAATATTTTGGGACACTACACTCAAATTATTTTTGCTGTTTAGTGCATGAAAGCAATACTGTGCTAAAAACGCAACTGCCTCTGTGTATCGTGTATTGACATGTTGTGTTTTAAAGTAGTATTTTTCATAAAACATTATTTTTTTTTCTCTCTCCAAAAGACCTACTTTCCCCAAAGCCGAATTTTTCAATAACTGCTGACAGCTATCAATATTTCCAAGTATTAGAGACATTTCTGGGCAAGGACTTTTGGAGTGTGTGATACCAGTCAATCTTTTTTATCTGCATACATACGGGCTTTTTCAAAGAAAGCATAACTTTTCTTAACAAAAGCTGTGTTGATTCATTAAAGATATCTTATTTATTCAGGTGTCTTCTAATACATGGGGTTTTCGTTACAAATTCCTCTAGTTTGCATGATAAGGAAGCCAGGCTTATTTGCTGTAATTTTCCATATCTCTGCCACAATTGCCTTTGTGGAAAATTGGTGTCATATTTGCCCATGGCACTGAAGTATCTTTGTCTGTTATTGAGACAGTTTTGAGTTAAATTGCAGTGAATAATTCAACTGTTTCATACTTGAATTGTTTTAGAACTCCTGGGTAAAATACTATCCAGAGTTGGAGATTACTCTTCAAAATTCTGCTGAATTTGCTCTGTAGCCTCTTCTACCAGGACTTTAATTTAAGATAGATCTTCATTGTGTTCCCTGCTTCCATTTAACATGTCAGAGTTTTTCTTTTCTGTTTTCTTCACTTAGAGATGAATTCAGCTTTTTGAAGGATACCCTAATTGATTTATTGTCCCTTTCTGATTTCTTTATCCACAACAGAGGGGTTTTTTTTACTTATTTTGTGTGGAGGTGAATATCTCGATTTCTTTACTGGAGTTGTACATTTGCAGTGATTTGGTGCGTTCTCCTTCACTCTGTTTTCAGACGCTTTGCTCAATGATTGGTGTAAGTTTTCTTTTAGAATTCACGTGACTACTGCTTACTCCAGAAAATGCTCTTAAATACTGCCAAGATAATTGAATTAAGCTATTTTAAATAAAATAATCTATTTTAGCAGAGTATTCTTGTTAACCTTGCAAAGCTTGTATCTGTAGGCTGAAGAGCTGAAAAATGTTCCTGTTTCTTCTGGTTTTAGACTAGTATTTTGATTTTGTTTCTTCATTACAAACTTAGACCATGTTCTCATTCTTATTCAGTTTGAACTAGTAGAAAGCTTTATCTTTGAATGCAGGTACTGATATTGAGATCTCACTGTCACAAGGAACTATCAAGCCAAAAGACATAAAAGTAAACTTTTCTCTGTTTACATGATTTACATGCTTAAATTTGAGAGTTCCATTTTTCTTAAAATTTAGTTGATCTTCATTTTAGTAGTAACTTAATATTCACACAGAATTTCATAGTAAAAATATTCATAATAAGCCATCTAGAAATATTATATCATACAAAAATACTAATTATACAAAGGATATTTGTCCAGCCATCTGAATGAAGAAAATTCTGGGGGCACTACAGTAACACTTTAACAGTTAACACCAAGTCATTAAACTTTATGGAAAGAAACCCATTTTTAATTTAAAATACATTGAGAATCTGAAAGCTATTGCCATGTTATTGAATAGAAACAATTAATGTTGATGAAGTCTCCCATATTGGAGTTAGCACAGTGGGAAGTTCCATGCCTGATGGATGCTTCTCAGGGCACCGAGCCCACTAGCTGCCTTAACTACTGGGAGAGGGGTGAGGTAAGAGGGTTCTTCCTCTGAAATATAAAAAGCATTGCATGTCTAAGAACGTGGTAAAATTTCCTAGGAATGCAGACTCAGGTGTATTTCTATTATTTGAGTATGACTGAGCTAGTGTTAACTGATCAACCATGTATCCATTACTATCCTGGTCTGTAGCTCCCAAGAAAGTTTTCTTTCATCTATTTCAATGATTCTGACAATTATATTCTGAACAAGGTTTTCTGGGGTGTTTTTTAATTTATTTTGTGGTGGGGGTGTCATGTGAATGTTGTGGAGGGGGATTCAATGGATTTGGTGAAAAAAAAACCTTATCTTTTTTTTTTTTTTGGCTTTATGTTCCTGTAGCTTTTTAGTAGTATGAATAAAGTCATCATAATTATTGAGTAACTAAAATAACACTTTGGCGGCAAACAGTAACTCTGCAGTTTACCCAAAGAAAGAATAGAAAGGGGTTGGTGAACCTAGGTGGATTGAGTCGGAGCATCTAACCAACTCTCTACTAGTTGGTTAGATATCACTCTGAAACAAAAGGCACAATTTATTGTCTCTAATATAATGCAAGATGATGTCATTAGCAGTCTTTCTGTAATTAAAGGCAAGACACTTATAATTAGGGAGAAACAGGATACAAGAAATAGGAGTTGTTTCTGGTTAATCCAGCATTAAAGTATGATACAAATAAAATACGATTCAAGCTTAGCTAACACTAAAAACAGCTTAAAGTGATAGTTTATTCACTATTTTTCTAGATAAATAGCGTACTTCATAGTCCTATAACAGCAGCTGTTTCATAGGAATAGTCTTGTCAAAATTCTGACAGCAATAATTTTAAAAACTACTTAAATTATTATTTCTTCATTGCTTATCAGAAAAATGTTGCGTTCTGTATGTTTATGATACGATGCTTGTATAAGCAGAATATGAGATGTAGAATAGCATAATTTGAAGTAGGTTCCTGTGCTACTTAAGAAAATCTTGCAAGTTGGCTTTCAACTGGAAATTTAAGAGAATTGAGAAGAGTTACAGTGGCGCAATGCATACATTTGTGAGTGTACCAATTTGAGGCAAAACTAGTACGTCCCGGTCCTTGCTATGTAATTTCTCAGTCAAATATACAGGACCAGATGTTTCATAATCCTCTGTACCTATGTGATCAAATTTTGAATTTGGAAAGCTTGTGTATCAACATTCTAGAATTATAACACATTTCATTGTCTTTTGTCCTGTTTGCATTTGCAGATTATGCTAATATTTGGGAATAATTTATATAAAGAATTAATTTCTGTGATAGCAGTATCAAGATTTTCCCCCCTTGCATAATGAATGTTTCTAAAATGAAAACATCCATTTCATTGTACTTGAGAAAATAAACTTATTTTAGGAGTAGTTATTTATTTCCAAAAAGAAAATACCAATGTGGTGAGATAACTTGGAGGGAATATTATTCCTGTATGAAGCTCCATCTTTTGGCAAGAGATAACAATCATAGAATCATAGAATCGTTTACGTTGGAAAAGACCTTTAAGATCATCAAGTCCAACCATTCTATGTGGTGGTGTTAAATCTGTTTGCCAATATATTTAATTGTTTATTCAGATTCTTACTTTGGAAACTCACACATTTTCCCTTTATACAATTTTTACATAGAAACAAAGGTTAAAGGTTCAACTGATTCATTGATAAACAATTTAAAAATCTATATCCAGCAGCAATACAATCCAAATCTTAGGCTGTCTGTAGTTAGTACAAAAAGTTTCTTTTTGTCTTACTGCTTATTTCCTTTCTTTGTACTTTGTAATTTTGTTAGTATATGATTGGATTGCATATGAAGTGACTGCTCAGCATTATAAAATACATACTTGTTTCATACTTTGAGTACAGAGTGAGAATAAATAATAACTAGGGGTTTTATGTAGAGTGGTAGAAAAGGTAAATTCACCTTATAAAAATGCCTGGAAACTATCCTTAAGTGTTTCTCAATTACTGTATGTGTCAGTGAGCATTTGCAGTTCTACATTCATATATCCTATGGCATCCAGTGTTACTGAAGTATCGCGGTGGTTCTCATGGTGTCCCCTCTCCCATTATCAGTGAATCCATTTTTGAAGAAGAATGTGTCTGTAGATTAAAAATAGAAACGTCTCCACTGCATGTTACTCTCTTGGCTTGATCTGTCTCTGAAAGGACTGCCTAAATTCTTGAACAATGCAGGCTTCTTCCTATTTGTTTTCCTCATTAATTTTCTTTTTTTTTTTTTTAATCTTCATAGGCTAATTTATTTATTCTTTCACAATACCCATTTTTGTCCAGTTCTTTTCTTTCTATCATACTCCTTTTCTTATATTTGACACTGAAAATGAAAATTCTTCTGCTAAAATAACTTTGGGTTTGTTTTTTCTTTTTTTTTTTTTCCATATATTCTCACTATGCGTTTCTGAAAAAGTGTGTTAAAGTTCTGTATCTTGAGCATCATACTCTGGGTCTTACATTACTAGTCAATGTTTTACATAACTTAATGCTCTCTGCTGCATGCTATTCTCATTTCCTTCTTTCTTAACCTATTGCATTCCAGGTAATCCACTTTTTTTGTTATTCTTCTCATTACCTCCTTTATTCTGTTCTTCAGTAAAACTATTTCTACTTTTGTCCTTTCTTTCTTCTGTGCTCACTTCCTACTCCAGTCTTTTCTTTCCCTTAATATATTCACACAGTTCTTTTGGGCTTCTCTACATAATGGTATATGTAGTTTCTCTAACACAAACAGTGTTATAAAGTAATGACTTATTCATATTGGAATTATAGATTACAAAGTATGCGTACCTATATCATGCAAATGTGTGTTAGTAAGAAAGAGGGCAATTCCAATAGACCATAGAAAATATAAAGATATTACACTGTGTCTCATTCATACAATGATTGCTTCGTTTTGTTTCATTTTAAGCCCTGCTGCTAAGGAGAGAGTCTTACTGGGCACAGAACAGAGAAACAAATGGTCACTGCTTATTAATTGTGATTGTGTAATTGAAAGAATAATGAATCCACCAGTTTTCTGGCTGAACTGCTGTGAATGTTTAATGTATGGAAATACATTAGAAGCTGTCAATGGTAATAGGAATTTTATTTGAATTCGAGTGTATTGATGATACAAGTCTAAGGACTAATTTGATCTGCTTTCAAATTATTGAGACTGGCTTGTGCGGAAGGAAAGATGTCTCTTCTACATCAATCCCTGCCAACCTGAAATCAAATTAAGTTAGGAACCTACATATTCTTTGAGATTCGAGTCTACAAGGCCTAACTTTGGACTGTGCCATTATTTGTCTAATTTGAAATATATTAGTCGTTTCTCCTAATAAAAATTTAGACATAGGAAACTTCTAATTGTATCACCACGTTCATGACATCCTAGTGCTCTTTTGAGTCCACAGTAGCAGTGATGATGAATCAGGTTGTCTTGGCTTTTGATGGCAAAACTATTTTATCTCCATATCCAGCATTATGACAGATCAATGTACTCGTTATTTGTTACTAAACACTGGTTTAATATGTGTGTAACCTGCTACGTCACTTCTGTTGTATATTTAAAAAAGAAAATCACTGAATTCTTGATGAATGATTTGCAGTTTTGTGTTTTTACTGGTTTCAGTCATGATCATTTGTTTTTCAGAGAAGGGTAGTTTTCAAACCTATCAGCTGGTGGAACTTTAATTTAAAAACATTAAAGCAAGCCATCTATGATGGCTGCTACTTCTACATTCATTTCATGGAGCTTTTAGCTGTATCACCGTATTATTGGTTTCCTTTTTTTAAGTACTTAGAATGTATTATTCCTTTAATGCACTTCATGGAACATTGCAAAACACTTACTTAAATTATTTTATTAATGCTAAGCAAGGGTTGCTGCATTATTAAACACCAGAGGGTAGGCAAATTAGTATAAACATGAATTTAAAACACATTCTTCAGGTACCTGAATGTTTATATATCACAGCAATAACACAGAAATTTATAGTGGTGCAGCACTACCAGAGTATTTTATAAATATAAGTTCAGATTTTAGTGTAGTTCAAAGTCATATTTAGTTTCAACTTTATCCTCATTTCTGATACATAATTTCATCCCCAAATGAACTTAATTAAATATGTAAACTGCAGAAAGTAGTACATGCTCTTATAAAGCAAAGTATTAGTCAAGTTGATTCTACAAATGCTACAGCTGGTTTTGGCCTACTGTTTTCTTATTATGGGTGACAGGTTATCATGTCTTTCATCTGATCCTTTGTGTCTTTTTCTTCCCACATAAGGAAACTCAACTCCATATTTTCCTCACCTGTATTTTCTAAAATTCTTATTACCCTTTCTGCTCTCCTCCAGTTTCTTTCCACTAGCCAATATCTTTCTCAAGATCTGGTTTTCAAGACTGGATAGGGTATTCTGGATCTATCAGTAGCATTGTATTTACCAGAGTAATTACCTCTTGTGTCCTAAATCCAACATCATTCTGGAATAATATATCCCAGAAAAGTTTTCCTTTTAATCTGGTATCACACCATTGACTTGTATTTGTTTTGTGATGAATTGATGAGTAAAACCTCCCAGTACTGTTCTGCCATGCAGATAATTACTCCCCATTTTATCTTTTCATTATCACTTAGATACAATTAAACAACAGTATTTGATAATACTAAAAATGTCGTGCAGGGAAATGAGGAACATAATAAAAGATAATGTTTTTAGTAACAGTAACAAAAGGAAATGTCAATAAATAGTGTAACCACACTGTATTTCACCATTTACATAGTGTAACCACACTGTATTTCACCTTTTACAGGGATCTCGTTAGGTCGTGCAGAG